>NW_006239316.1:285871-443907 GCF_000226075.1 Solanum tuberosum | reverse complement strand
AAGTTTCACTTGTACATTATTTCAGCATTCACATATCATATCATTTTATATAAAGAGTGGGGAGCTCCAAAATGCAAAGTTTAATTAATATTTTACTCCTTAACTAAATTAAAATGTTATAAAATTTCCAATTCATTTAATATTAATTATATATTAATTATATATACTATTTTATAGGGGAAAAGTTGGAGTAAATTGCATGATTTAGTATTAAAAAAATTGTATAGAAACTAGCTAGAAGAAGCATTAACTTTTCACTGAAAAAAGGCTTATTGAACTGTCATCGATACACTATTAAGTATTTTAATTTGATATAATTATATATCAAGTTAAATCATCATCATCCTCAACTTTCTCCTATTTTCATCTCTTCCATATACTACAATGTCATCCGATAGTAGGGTTATTTTACATATTGGTGCTTGTATATATATATATATATTACTTTAAAAGCATCAAATCCTAACTTAAATGTTGAATTACTATTTTACCCTTAACCCACCCTTCACTACCCGCGCTATTTGTACCCATTCGCAGAAGCTGCCACTTCCATACACCATTTGAATAAGCCACGACTTCCACCTTTTTAGAATTTACATACCCCTTCGAACGCAATACACAACCATTCTGAAACGCCACCACTTCCAACTGCTTCACTTTCAACAAACACGTCCGTCCCGAATTACCAAATCGACATACCCCATCGCTTCCCACTCTTTATAACTCAGAAACTTAGATGGCTCTCCCCATCGAATACCTAACAATTAACGCGCAAGTATGCACTGACTGCCCCTCTCCGTCACAATATCGCCTTAATAAATCTATCCTTTTACTTCACCACTTAATTTGTTTCTCCTGCACGCAAAAAAATTGGAAACACAACATCCGTGAATCTGCTTTGCTATTTAACAAGTTGTAAGTCATTCCCTTTTCTATGTTATTGCGTTTTTACTTTTAACTTCCATTAACACGACTGCTGCTCTGTACCATACAATTTCTCCCGACATTCTGAAAGTAGACAATGTACATCACATCCCACATTGAATATTGCTACGAGTACAGCGCACTCATTCCCTTTGTTCATTGGCGTTGTTGTAACAATACCACTCACTATAGTCTGTTTGCCTGCATATATATACTTCCCTGCCATTTGCAACTCCAAATTTTCTATAGTTGCATTAGTTCTAACCTTACGATTGGGTTTTTAACATCTTACTGTTACCTCTGTTATGCATCACATTCACCCCAACTATGACTCACATTCATTACACCAAAATACCATAACTTTTGATTCATCCCCTACATGCAACAACTATTGAAATGACTCACATTCATTACAGCGAAATACCATAAAGTTTGTTTCATCCCGTTCAGGCAACATCTATAAGAACTATTATTCATTCATCTGCTTACATATACTCCCCTGGCAATTCCTAAAACAATACTTATATATACATTACATCTTACTGATAAAGTCTTTATAACATTAAATTACTCTTTTTTCTCACCGAATTTGTAGTTCAGAATTCAGTGGGCGAGTGTTTGGAAGAGATGACTATTGAAAAGGGCGTGTAACTGGTTGGCGGGATGATTGAAAATTAAAGGATTCTCTAGCCGTTGGAGAGGGAGTGCCAATTGATGAAGGTCTTGATACAGAAGGCCAAACATGCACCTTACTGGACTGATTTAGTCCTTGTTTTCCTTCATATTCTAAGGCCAAACTCATCACCTTATACACAGATCGATGCTTGTGAATCCTAACATCCACACGAAGGTCTTCTTTGAGTCCGCTAAGGAAAACTCCAAGCAAACAATGTTCTGGCCAAGTTGCACACGGGCTGCCCATTTTGCAAATTCCTGCCTATATTCAAACACTGATCCAATCTGTTGGATACTACACAAATGTTCATCTGGATTTTGAAACTCAGCGGGTCCATAATTTTCCTACATAACTTTCACAAACTCATCCCAGTAATAAATTATTCTTTCACTGTTTATCCAAGCAAAAAGATCCAATACATCTCCTTCCAAATACATTGAAGCCACATCAACCTTGCAATCATTTGGTGTTTGATAATTTTGAAAATACTTCTTTGCTTTCAATATCCAACCTCGAGGATCTTCTTCTTCATACTTAGGAAATTCTATCTTTGTGTGCGAACGTCGACAAGTTTCTTGATGCCTCCAAGTGCTCTCAACCTCACCCTCTTCCAGTAAAACTTTAGATTTTCCATGCTGATTTTGCATGTTTTGTGCTTTTAATGCCGCCACATCAGCAGCCAAAGCGTCAATGGCTCCCAATTTCGTTGCTATAGTGATTAATTGTTGGCCAATCTGATCAGGAGTCGATATGATAGGGTCATTGTGGGAAGCGTTGGTTTCTGTGTTAACCATGGCAGATCTTACTGTTCTTATACCAATGATAGAAACCGAGGTTTTTACTAGATAAAAGCAATAGAAAATACAAAGAGAGACACAGGTTAAAAAATACAAAGAGAAACAAGTATCTCGTATCTCTTAGAACAACCTTTTCTACATTTAAAAGATATATTACCATCAGTCTACTTATTTACTAGATCTCCTATTATATAATGGATAACTTATAACTACTTTATAACTATTTAGGATAAGGATAGATAACTTCTAGTAACCATAAAAAATAGCCAAATAACTCCTAATAACGGTAAGAAACTGCTCAATGCTCCATGGGTGAAACCTCCAGGAATTTGAGAAGATGTAAATCATTATCTTCCCCTATCTTTCTTCGTTTTTTCCTCCTTGAATAAGTATGGAAGATACGTGGCTTATCATTATTTCATCCATGTTGAATTATGTTTAAGGAGCTATTGTATGTTTTGATATTAAAAGTATGTGGATTGGTCTTGATCATTGCCTTTGCTATGCTATATTGATATTTGACCTGAACTATTTAATTGGAATTTAGACTTAGCACCGTGAGAGATTTGAAATGGAGGTTCAAATAGGGTAAACTCTAGTATCAACATCTAGTCCCAAACTATGTGCCCATAGGGTTGTCTTAAATGACCTAGCTAGCGGATCCACTTTAGCAAATGATGATATGTACGGATTCTACCTTGGCAAGTAGATTCCCCTTCTTTCAATATGAGGGATATACCAAATTCCATGATATAGCTCTCATGGTCTTATTTTCGGTTAAAGCTAAAATCCCCAAAAAAATTACTATGTTTCTTCACAGTTTTCTTCTGTCCCTTATGCTAATGTAGTTGACCATATTTCCTAATTCTCATGTCTTTTCTTCTTTAAGTCTTTAAATGTTAAAAGAATGATCATGCCTACATGTTTTAAGCTATTGATGATATCATGTCTATGTTTATGCATATTGCCCCATAATTAGTACATTCCATGTACTAATGCATACGTGTGCCTTAGAACATGAGGACTCACCAATCTTCGAAGTCAATGGAATTGACTAGCCACGAGTATGGGAGGTAGGAGCATCAGACCCTACATTAGTGAAATAAGCTTTAACCATGGAAGACAAGAATGAAGAACATGTTTTAGCAATGAGAATGTACTCATAATGTTTGCTAGTTGTTCCTCCTGTATGCTTATAGAAGTCTCCTACTTTAAAAATAGTACAGCAACAAGAACATAGTATGCCTTCCTTCTTAATTTTCCCCATTTTCTTTCTGGTCTCCTCTTCTATGACAACAACTTCTGCATTTTATTTAACTACATCACAATCTATAAGCCATGAAAGTATTGTTTCTCTACTTTGTTTTTGGCCATTAACTTTCCTTTTTCTACTTTTTCCTACTCTTTTCCTCCTACCGTATTTCTCTTCTTACTTGAAATAGAAGAATCTTGATTATCCTCTAATGAAAATGGTTCATCTTTAGCATGTTGCTCTTTTTTTGAATGGCGATTTCATTTAGTGCTTCTCCCCATTGAAGAATTATCAAGAGTTGTGTCATCTTCGGTGAGATAGCCTCCAATGGGGTTAGCCAAAAACTCTTCTTTAGCCTTTTTCTCAGGTAATTTTGCACCATATTGCAAGTCACCCATGTTATATGAAGATTCTGAACCCCAAGAACTAGAACTGCTTCTCTGTTTTCTGTATCTTCCTACCATTTTTCAATCATAAAACAATCTCTTTTAGACTTCTTTTCTTTTTTTTCTTCCTATTTTTTAGAATGAAACAACTGGTGCTAAACTTATAAAAAGGTCAAATAATAGTTGTATACATTTTATTCTAGAATAAGAAATGCATGATTAAAACTTAATAAATGAGTGATTTATTACTCTATTCACAATGATTCTTGGTTTTTAATGCAATTTATGCTAAGTTTTTTGTGGAATGGTAACTGAAGAGGCTGATAGAGGGTGAGTAGATTTCCTTATCAAATGACATTATTACAAGTGTCAAGCTGGTTAATAATTTTAGGCAAATTTGGCATAGAAAGTTTAAATAACCTAGAATTTCTAAAATTCTAATAGGTTAGATAAAATATATCAAATAATTAAATTGGTTACATTTGTTTCTCTATTTTGATTCATTTTATTGGTTAGGGACTTGAAAATGCTCCAAAAATCTAATGTCATGTTTGGAAACTATGGTGTAATGATTAGATTGTGTACTATACAGTATAAACAACAATGTTGAATTGAGTAGCCATTTACCTAGCTACAATGAATTCACACACAGTCAGTAACTTTCCCAATCCGCTGCTTTTGCTTTGAATGAATTTAGGCGCAGTCACCAGCTTTCCCAGTCTGTTTCTCGCTGCTTACTGCTCACAACAACGTTCGATCTATGCTATAGTCAACAACCAAGTCAAATTAGGTTGTTTTTTGCCTTGAATGGATTCACACATGGCCACCAACTTTCCTAGTTTGTTGCTTACTACTCACTACAACATTAAACCTATACTATCATCCATAACAAATCTCCTGCTTACTGCTCACAACAACATTAAATTTATACTATAGACAACAATAATATTAATCAAGCTGCCATTTGCTTTAAATGAATTCACACGCAACTACCAACTTTCTCGATCGGCCGCTTACTGTTCACAACAACATCTGACCTATACTATAATCAAGTTGTTTTCTTGATCTCATGTCCTTCTATTCATCCATTTCATAATTATTCTATGCGATTACTATCAATTTTTTGCCTGCCGTGAAAAAATTGCAGGAAGATCAAGAAAACAGAGAAGCAGTTCTAGTTCTTGGAGTTTAGAATTTTCATATAACATGAGTGACTTGCAATATAGTGCAAAATTACCTGAGAAAAAGGCTAAAGAAGAGCTTTTGGCTAACCCATAAGAGGTTATCTCAACTGAAGATGACACAACTCTTGATAATTCTTCAATGGGGAGAAGCAGAAAACGAAATCGCCATTCGAAGAAAGAGCAACATGCTAAAGATGAGCCATTTTCATCAGAGAATAATCAAGATTCTTCTGTTTCAAGTAAGAAGAGTAATACGCGGGGTAGGAGGAAAAGAGCAGCAAAAAGTAGAAAAAGGAAAGTAAATGGCCAAAAATAGAGTAGATCAACAATACTTTCATGGCTTTTAGATTGTGATGTAATTCAAGAAAATGCAGAAGTTGTTGTCATAGAAGATGAGACAAGAAAGAAAATGAGGAAAATTAAGAAGGAAGGCATACTATGTTCCTGTTGCTATACTATTTAAACGGTAGGAGACTTCTATAAGCATGCTGGAGGAACAAGTAGCAAACATTATGAGTACATTCTCAATGCTGAAACAAGTTCTTCACTCTTGTCTTCCATGGTTAAAGCTTATTTCACTAATGTAGGGTCCGATGCTCCTACCTACCATACTCATGGCTAGTCAATTCCATTGACTTCGAAGATTGGTGAGTCCTCCTGTTTCAAGGACCGAGATACCTTTACTGCTTTATGTAATTTCAATTTTCAGAATTTGTCTGTGATGTATGGGTTACGTCCCAATTACATTCTTTATGATTTATTTGATGGCATATTGAGACTCGTGTTAAACTTCCTCTTTGTCAAGATCTTTTGATATAGGAAATGCTATTATTTGAACTCTTTATCTCTATTATCTTGTATAATGTATGTTAAGTGGCTTGTGTAGGGCCTCTCGGTGTTCTATAAGACATATTACACCTAGGGTATACTTTGGATCGTTACAAATTTATCATATAAAAATTGATTTTTCTTATGATTAGTGTCAAATAATGTTATTTTGACGGTTCAACATTATCAAATAATTCAATTCATGCTCATGATAAAAAAAAAAGTTCAAGAACATGGATATAACATTAATGTTTAAGGTTTTCAATGATTTCTAAATTTGTCAAGTATGAACAAATAGTTTGTGTATGGGATTGAGCATTTAGAAATCACCTATGTGACTGTTAAGTATAAGTTGCTTCAGGGATAGTGATAATTAAGACTAATTCTCTACGCACTCACGATATTAGGAGGTTTTCAAGACTAAGACAAACTCAACCTTGAGAACCATAAACGGCTAAGGGTTAGTTGTGTGACTTGTATTGTCTAGTTATACAACAAAGTTTGATAGTTCAAATATACCGCATCTACCGATTGATCAAGTGCATCCGGTATGAGTTCACTACTGAAAGTTCAAAGGGAAACCTACTTATCAACATGCAATTAATATTTGTTGGTATCACACATTTGTCCATATTCATTTTTTTTTATAGTCATTCCCCATTCATGTTGGGAATTTCTTAGTTTTAAAAAGTGTGAATGGAAAATGAAGTTAATTTTTAAAAGATTGTGATTTTTTTGATAAGGCAACAAACACTTGTTCATACTATTCTTTTATCTATAAATATAGGGTTTCTTCTCATTTTTCAACTACAATTTTTCTGATTTTCTACTCTTTTTATTCTTCATAAAAACTCAAGTGTGATTTGCGTTTGTTGAGTAAGTAGTTCGCAGTTTAGCGGAATTTGAGGTATCACTATTGTGCTGAAGTAAATCATTCTATCTTGGGGGATATATTCTATAACCTCGAGTGCTTGAGGAAAATAATTTTCTTAAAGACACACTGTGAATTTAGTAGACTTGACTTTTCATTTTTATTTTTGTCTATATTTTATTATTTCCGTAATAGTGTTTAATGTTCATATTTCATTGAGTACAAATTTGAGCCAAATATCAGGGAGAAGAAGAAATAGAGAAAATCAAGATGAAAATGAGGATGAAATGATAGAAGGTACTTTCAATGTCTTTCTCTCACCTTATGTGTTTCTGTCACAGAATATATATTTTTTCATATTCAAAATTCAAAGGTAGAATGAAAGAAATATTGTGAAATATTGAAGACTAGGCTAACGGAAGAAACATTGAACATAACTTTAACTTATGATGTACCTTATCTTCCTCTATAATTGATTGAGTAGGTGATGAGAAATTGTATCATTTCTTAGATAGAAGTTTAAGTTTCGCATCGTATTAGTTGTATCAGTTTTTTTAGATACACAAATATAAATTTTTTCTTATTCGTAGTTATAATTGACACTTCATTTTTTAAACTAATAATGCTTAATTTTTTTTGCAGTTCATTATATTGTATCACCCTAAACTAAATATACAGATATAATATGTATCAATTATTGTGATACATGTTCGAAATAGTATAACCCGTAAAATAAATATACAAATACATTTACTAGAAAATGGGATCATATAATATCTAGGTATAAGCGGTGCATTTTTTTCTTAACAATTTAGGGGAACATATTGGATTTACTATAGGAATGAATAACAAAGTCATGCCAATTGAATTTTTTTAATTAATATATATATATATATATATATATATATCAATTAAAATGACAACATCGTGTTATCAAATATATAGGAGTGGTATAATAATATGAAAAATTATTGGTCAAAAGTTAATATAAGGAAAGATGTAAGATAGAAGTAATTAATGTAATAACAATGGAATTTATAATATTATAACTAAGAATGAAAAAGAGTGTGAATAACGTTTGCAATAATTAGTAATAACCAAGAGAATTTATAATGTTTATCTAAAAATCTAATGTGCAATAGCTGAATTTCTAATAAATTTTATACTTACATAAGTAAATAGGACTTTTAATTAATGGTACTCTTTTTTTATAGTTATTAGATTTTAATTTGGTGTTGGGACAAATGTAAATGTTTATTCAATATTAGTAAATATAAAATTTATTTTTTAAATGATTCATATATATTCATATATATTCACATATTTTCACATTTGTTATGAGTTTTACTTAAAAAACAAACTCGGAATATTTTGAAATAATATATTTTGAAGTTAGAAGATCTTGTTAACTTGATAAATACATTAGTAACATATATAATACTTTAATCTAAATACAAATACCTACCCAAATATAAATATATATCTTTTCATTAATGAAAATATTTATCTCATAATAATTAGCTATAAATAATAAAAATTAAACTGATACAAACTTCAGTTGGCGTTATTACAAGTCATATGAACTTTTCTTCGTCTAAAATACTGAAATATTAAGAAATAGTAAATAAGTAAAACAAAAGGGCAATGTTTATATAGTAATAACTATTTTGAAGCAAACTTCCTGACAATCTAAATCACACAAGTAGCATTGATAAATAAAGTCATTCTTTTGTCTTGAACATAAAAAACAAATCATGACAATTCTCTAAATTTTGGGAAAAGATATTCAGAAGCATATATCTACATCACAAGAGAAATTGTTAACAAAAACAAATGAATTTAGACGACATCATGTTAACTTCATATATTGGAGCATTACATACTAATTTATATAATAAGCAAAAAAATAATTATTATATCATCAAAATTATTTTCCTCAAGTACTCGGGGTTATGAAATATACCTTCTTATGATAGAACGATTTATTTCATCAGAATAGTGGTACCTCATATTCCGCTAAACATCAAATTCACTCAATCATAATAAATCACACAATTCTTTAAAATGCAAGAAGAATAAGACTAGAAGATTAAAAAAATGATGGTTGAAAAATGAGAGGAAACCCCTTTATTTATATTCAACAAAGGGTAGTATGAACAAGTGTTTTTTTGTGTCATATTTGAAAAGTCATGACCTTTTCGAGAAGTTACAATAACCTAAGTTAGGGATATTATAGTAATTTAACATTCAAGTTAGGAGTTCATGCTTTTATGGTAATATATATAATATACATATATATATATATTGTTTGAGTGGATAATCATTCTGAAGGACTGAAATTTCAAAGCAAACTATTGAAGAAGACTAGTTTAAGTGACGACTTTTGGATCAGTCGTACTAGTGCATGTGAGATGGAGAGAAGCCATTCCGTTTGTTATGATTGAATTAAAAATTGCCTGGAACAGGTCTAATTTTTTGCAATCTAATGAGGAAACAATGGTATGGAAATAAAATTCTGTAGATGCATGCTTCAGTTGGAGAACCCAAATTAAGGTAAGTTTGTCACATTTTTGGACGTGTAAGCATGAATGAGTCTAATTTCTTTGACACAATTTGGTTTTTAAATTAGTAATATTGTGTTTCTTCTTTCAACTATCGCGCACTAAATTGTATTATATACATTTTTAACAAGTTTGTTCTATCATCATAAATTGCAGTTTAGATATAAGTTTGTTGTAGCTAGCTGCTGACTGTTGTTCATTTTATTTACCAGAAAATGGTTTAAAAAAATTGTTTTCTGCAAGTTCTACAGTAGTTGAGACAGAAAACAATTCAAAATAGCATTGTGTATGGAGACTAAAAATGTAAATGTGCTCTATAAATTGAGACTGAGGGAATAATATCTTTTTCTTTTTCTAATTTTGGAAAATTTATGGGATGAAATTATTGAGAAAATTGAGGCAGTATAGACTGTTCAAACAATGAAGAAAAACAAAAGAATTAGAGAAAAGCTTAATTGAGTTTTCATTCTCTTAAATAAAAAAATCATATAGGTAAACCAATAAAATGAAACTTCAATATTATTTCCATCAATGAATATATAAATGATATATATTTTTTTTTTTATAAAAAAAGGATATATTATATATAGTTAAGCGGAAGTTACATTGTCTCTACTAGTACTAGAGATTACAGATAGATTCTCAAAACGGGCTAACTTATTACATGTAGACCATACTACTAGTTTAGTGTATAGAGCTTCAACTTGGTCGGATTTGATGATGATTGCTACTACAGCTTTAGGAGGAGTTAACAAAAAGTGTGGCAGTTTGGTCATTGTTAGCTTGGAACCTAATCTTCAAAAAACGTTAGCTACTTTTTTTGGCTTGGCGAAAGCTATGGCGGACAACTTGACTCACCAACTTCTTCATAGTTAACCTGCAAATTGCAATTATACAATTATAAGTTGGTTGATGATGTTCTATGTATTCTAAGATGTCAGACATGTCCGTTACAGTTTCAAAGGTTAGGCGATTATGAGCATCGGCCATAAGCTTCCAGCTCTGTCATGATATTATTATGCCCGTTGCTCCTTTTGTAGAATTCCCTAATCAAGTTACCACATGCATCGCTTATGAGACCAGAAGTTCGCATCTTCTTTTGTTCTTAGAGAAGGAACCATCAATGTTTATTTTATATCAACCGTTTAGGGTCAGTAACCACTGAATATGAATGGTGGTGGAGGTGATATGGTGAATAGGGGTATGAGTATGCTGCATGTATTCTGTGGTTCTGTTCCTTACTACAAATTCCGATGGAAAGGCCGAATCGTCATTATGGATAATATCATTCATGTTTAACAATATATGCCATAATGCAAAGGGAAATCAATCTATCCAGTTGTAAGGGTAGTCACTGTCCGGAGGTTTTAAACTTTTGAGGGCATGTAACCTTAGTCATACTGGTGAGGTAACTTAGTCATACTGGGAAATATTAATGCCCAAGACTTACTAGAATTTTTGAGCTATATTACATTTTATGAAGATGTGGGTAATTGATTCGCTATTGAGGTGACATGTAGGACATGGAAGGTCAGTACCGATGCCAATGTGTTGAAGGTAAGTGCTAGTTGGGAGTCGATCTTGGGAACATAACCACATGACCATTTTTATTTTATCAAAAGTGTTGAGTTTCCAGATCCCCAGGAGAATGGAAAGGAATTAACAAGGTGAAAAGCATTTTATTTTTTTCTTCGGAAGCTTTTAAGCCAAGGCCACCATTTTCTATAGGGGATTTTACTTTTTCCCAAGAAATGTAATGGAGCTTTTTCTTGTGGGAAGAAGATCCCCAGATGAAGTCCCATTGAATTTGGTCAATAGTGATGACAGTTTTTTTGGGGATGTTAAACGGTTAGTATTTGAATATTTGATGATGCTCACAAACATGCAAGTTGGTCCCACAGTTGATCACGTGTATGAAGTCAGTTGGTGAATACGGTAAAAGTTGTCACTTCTAACACAGTTGGTGGGCACAAGCAACGAGACAAGTGTACTCAACCTGTCAAGACCCGAGCCTACACCCTGGACGTGGCCAGCACTCAAGAACCGACAACCACCACTATGAGCCTAAGTAATGATACAACATGTTGCCCACGCTGGCAGAACTGTCCTATATTTTGTCTTCATATAGAACTCCTTAACTAAGTGGATCCACTAGTCTGTGCTAAAAAGCATTAAGGAATCATCTAAACAGTATGACCATTTCTATCTATGTTGGCTATATGGTTTATGGAGACTTGAGTTATTATGAACTCGCATCCCCATATCAATGTTGAATACTACTCCCAAAATATACTCAGCTCATATGTTTAAAAAACATAACTCTTTCTCTGGTTTGAGATAATTGCTCAAACTACCCTCTTAAAAGAGGTAACTGCTCTTGAAAACTCTTTCTAAAAAACATATCAAAAATCATATTTTAATATGATCATTGATGACTCTGGAAGTCATACTGCATAAACATTGATGGTATATCTAGATACCATACTTCTTAAAACATTGATGACATACTTGATTGTCATACTAATCATGTTTTAGAAACTCTTTCTCAAAACTCATCTTTTTCTTAAAAGAGATAGTACTCAAACTGCTCAAAACTCTTTCGGAAATCTCAATTTCTTCTCATCTTAAATGTAAAAACATTTACTCTTGGGAACAGTTAGTTCCCATATATCATTTTAAAGAAAATGAACTCAACTCTACTCTTTCTCAACTCAGTGCTCAAGTCTTTAAAACAAGTTTTAAAACAATTTGTAAAAAGACTTCATAAAATAAGGTTCATGCCGAATTATGGATGTGAACGACTCAATTCAAGGTTTTCAATAACCATACATAGAACTCAATACTCAGAAATCAACAACTTAGAACTCAAGAATGCTCAACTTAGAGGGTTCATGCAGAATTATGGGCATGAACAACTTAACTTATGGACTTCAGGATTCTACTCATCTCAAGAATGTTCAACTCAACTCAAGAATGTTCAACACATAGGGTTCATGCGGAATTATGAGCATGAAACAACTCGACTCGAGGGTATACATAACAATATGGAACTCATGTATATGACTCTTTTCATTCTCATACTTATTTCCTCAAAACTTAGCTCAAATCGATAGGTGATCTCAAAGGATTCACAATTGAACTCAAAGACTCTCTTGAACTCTACTATTAACTCTCTCTTGAATGTGAATTATGAATTCAAGAGTTATGGTTCATGATATGAAGGATCTCGATAACAATATAGCAATTCGATAATTAAGAATAGAACTTTTAAAAGAAACACGAACTCACCAACTCAAAATTAACTTATCTCAAGAATAATCAAATCTAGGGAAAGTATCCTATATTACTTTTTTACTGATATGAAAGTAGATCGATGTAAGGCATGAAGACGAACTAGTTCAACAGTACGATAGCCATACGTGCTCGGAAAAACAAGGTTCTTGAAGAATCTTGGAGAAGAACTTGATTAGAAGCCTTGAAACTCTAGCTTGAAGCTAAACGATCAAGAAAACCTTTTTCTTGAGATTCTTGAATTAGTTTCTTGAAATCTTGAATAAGAATTTTGAAAAATAATTGGAAGAATCTTGAAAAAGATTGAAAGAATCTTGAATGGAGGTTATACTTTGATTTTCCTTAGGGTTTTGTCTTAGGGTTTGAGATAGAAGAGAATGATGGATGAAAAGATTAAAATATGTTTGTTTTCAGCCTTTTATTAGTCAAGAAATTTGTTTAGGGTTTTCTTGGATGTGAAAAATCAAAAACAACCCTTTTTAATGTTTTCCCGTCGGCTAATTCGTAATACCACTGTATAGGTTACTAAAATAGTCATAACTTTTTACTCAAAAATTGGATTGACGCGAAATTGGTGGCGTTAGAAAGTAAATTCAATTATCTATTATTGGATAGGTTATGAATTACGTAAGTCTTTATAATCTAAGCGATATGGTCGTTTGAATTTGACCCAAGTAGAATCTTATATCAAAACTTAATCGATAAGGAAACTTCAAGAATACTGAACAAGAACTCATCAAGAACTTAAATCCTTAAATTTCCATAATGAAATTACGCTGAATAAATCATGATTGGTGTGTGGATTTCTTGAACGAAAGCTTGATAGTTTGAACTTTCTCTCCTCTTGAATCTTCACTCTAAAACCCTAAAAGCTTTTGGGGATGAATGAAACTAGTTCTAATCAGTTTAGAATCCTAAAACCTGACTAAAAACCGCTTAAATCCAATTGGGCAAGGAAAAGACAAAAATACCACTCATATTTTCGGGTAACTTTCCTTAATTGGACAGCCCAAGTTCAAACGGGAAAATCTCCCTCATACGAGCTTGAAATTTAGCAAACTAGGTGGCGTTAAAAAGATAATTCAAAGACCTTTTATTATATATCTTGTATCCCACCTAATTCATCCTGTACTAAGAGTTATGGTTATTTTAAGTCGACCCAAAACTCATAACTTAAGCATAACTTGCAAAATTTCAGAGTTTGCTATTTCCAATTTAGTTCCTTTTTTTGGAACTCAAGGTGCTACATCTGGTGACCTTAACACTAAAGAAATTTTAAATTCCTCGGTAAAATCCTACTCACAACGAAGAATGGTTCGAGTCTTTACTCAAATAAAATCCGAGGTATAACATTATCTCCCCCTTGGGATCATTCTTCCTCGAATGATGACTGGACTGGGTATGAAATGAGGTTACTATTACTAAGGTCTTAGTCTAATGCACTACAAAAAAAACAATGTTTAGCGACGGACGAAATCCGTCGCTAAATAGCTTATTCCGTCGCTATTTTGGTTTAGCGACGGAATAGCGACAGAATTTCATCCGTCGGTATAATGCGCGTAGCTAACCATTTAGCAACAAAAAAATAAATCCGTCGTAAGTTTAGCGACGGATGCGCGACGGATCTCTTCCGTTGTTAAAACTAACGACCAAAAAAGTCGTCGTTATATTTGTACTTTTTGTCGCAAATTCTGTGAGCTATTTCATCGTGTCATCGTATTGACGACAGAAATTTTTTCGTTAATTCCGTCGCTATCACTTTTTATACATTTCTACCTTTCTTGTAGCGACGAAAATTCCGTCGCTAATTCTGTCGCCATTACTTCTTATACATTTCTACCTTCTTATAGCGACGAAAATATTATCGCAAATCTGTCGCTAATTCCGTCGCCATTACTTTTTATACATTTCTACCTTTTTATAGCGACGAAAATATTGTCACAAAATTTCATCGCCATTACTTTTAAATACATTAGTGACAAACATATTATCGCAAATCATATTCAAATAGATATTATAAATTTGCAAAATTAACTTAATTCATAGAAACTAATATTCTACTAGATCCAAAACACAAAAAACTAAAGTGTATAACCAAGTTTAAAACAACCCCAACGATAATTTCCAAACAAAAATTAATATCTAGCCAACAAAACTAACTAAGAGAGATCGGAGAACCACAATCTTCATTAGAAATCGATGCATTTGCCTCATCAATATTAGATGGAGTAGGAATGACGGGTGTCATAGGAGTGTTTGACTGAGATGAGGTCGAAGAAATCAATTCACGTACCCGCTCAACAAACACAGGAAGCATGTGATCTGTCAGTGAAGGAATCAATCGCGTCATAAAGTCATCCAAATTTTCCGGTGTTGTTGTTTGAGCATTCATACATGGTATTGAGGACGAAACATCAAATCCAGAAGCTGGGGCACAAAAATTCTTCCCGTAAAATGATTTTGCTTGCGATCCAAGACCATATATCCTTCTTTTCTTTTCCCCTCCTGCGGCTTGATAATATGCTTGCAATTGATCAACATTAGATTGAGTTTGTGTTTGATTCTGTAATATTTCTAGATACTTTTCCTGTTTAAGAGAATGATAAACAGTTAAATTCATTAATAACAACCACAACAATAACAATAGTCACATCTAGTTTATGCCGATATCTTAGATAACTTTTTATTTGCATATTCAAGTCTATGCTGCCCTTTTTTTAACCCACAGAGAATGCACAACTTGAAGTATTTATTGTGCCATATATATATGAAGACCAGACTATGTCAAGTTATTTCAGAAACATAAAAACAGTTGGCACCTTCACTGTGCAATTCAACTATTATGATGTCCAAACAATAAGTAGTTGTACATGCTACACATATACCTATAATTCTTAGGGTATAAAAGTGGGGAAAATAGAGAGAGGCTGTTAACTGAAAAAATAAAATGATTTACACAATTTTCTACCAACGAATATATAAAGTGAATGTAATTGTAGAATATTGGACTTACATGTACAACTCGAGCTCGTTCACCAACAAAAGATTTTCCATCATGACCATGTGTATGGACATGCAAATGTAACTCACTTGGTGTTGGATCTCGCCCCTTTTCAATAGCCTATACAAGGAAAAAAAATTAAAAACATATGAAAATGTGAAAATACTTGGGATATAAAAACGGTTAATCGCGGGTCTCTTTCAACAACCTCAATATACTTATTCCTAGTATCTTTAGCATCAAACAATCTAAAATACTTGGGAAACTTCAAAATCACAGAAAACTCAAAATCATCAAGTAAACCAAAAAATTTCCTTGGGATGTGTCTACTGTGGCAGCAGTATGTACTACCCCCTATAATTGATGACAGAAAAAAAACAATATGTGCCATTTTCAGCTATACTTGATGAAATTTTGAATGGAAATATCTACACAACTTTAGGTACGAAAAAACTGTGTTCTGATTTTAGACTTTAGCAGCACATGACGCACTTAAACTTGACCCACCACCTAAACCAGCGTTGAATATCTTCAAACACGCTAAATTACTACATCAATTTCAACTTTATCAACAACAAAACTCAAAATCAATGAAGAAAACTGAAAAATCAGGCAAAATTGATGTAGAAAACTGGAAATTTTCATTCATGATTAGCAGTTCATTACAAAAGGATAAGCTAAAAGCAAGCTAATTGAACTAACCTTACATCCACAAAATACTAATTCAAACCTTAACAGTAGTACACAAAACCTAAAAATTTAAATTGGGTGTTTAAATACCTTAAAAGCATGAGGGAATTTGAGATATACTTCCCTGTTTCATATTGTTTGAACCCAAAACAGTGAGCAAGCATATCAAGGCGAGAAATGACGATCATTCAATTTGATTGAGTAAGAAGTAATTCATATGTTGAGTCTAAAACATTTAGTGTGTGGTAAAACAAACATATCACCACAAGTGTACATAACAACCAAATAAGTAAAAAAGAAGTTCTATACAATTATAGCAACAAAGCCTTATCAATAATAGAGACACTTCACAAGTTATATTTTGCCATCTGTGTGTTGTGGAGTGTCGTGTCTTCAGAAAGCAAGACACTGCCCAGCACACACAAGATTATATGGGATGTCCGCTTAATACGTTATTATCTACAACTATTCATATTCATAGTTAGTACTTATTGCCACAATGTATCATGGTTAAGAGCCATCTGAAGAGCAACCTTCCTTCATAAACAAACCCCAACCAATAACACGTGGATTTCCAAAATCAGTACAGTGTGCAGAAGAGCAGCTCCAAGAATTTAATTCTCAAGATTAAATATCAAAGCAGAAAATTGGTTGAACAATTGTAGGAAATGCACAAATAATATGATGATATGCCTCAATGTTACAAAGAGAAGGCTCAAATGCAAGAACAACTGTCAGTTCTTTCCCATGAAAGTATTAAGGAGAAAGCATTTTCTAGTCTCGAATTGCGGGATTGCAGACAAAATACAAAGGCAATTCAATGTTCTGAAGGGTTAAGATTATGCATATAAAGTAAATTAAGGGTGTGCAAAAATATACTTACAAGTCTCTTGCGATGCTCTCCAATAGTAATAGAGCCTCCCGTGTGAGTCCCCTTTGCAACTGCATTCTGATCACCACACCGATTTTTTGAATTTATTTTTGACTTCTCAACAACCTTGGGATCTTTCCAAAATCTCATCCAACTTTCCCATGTTTCTTCCGGAACATATTTTGGCCGAACTGCTCCTTTTTTTATGCAAGAAATAAAATCACTGTACCTTCTTGCTGCCTTCTTACGCCATAGTATCTTCACTTCACTATCAATGGAAGGATCCCAATAGAATTCCTTCTAAAATAATTTTATAAGTAAACAACATTAGTATCTAACCTTCAAAAGTGATGTAATATTTTTTATTAAAATGGTGAAATATATACCTCGAATTCTCCGAGATAAAAATCTCTTATTTCTTGTGAGACACTTTTCCAATTAATTCCATTAGGATCAAGTTCACTTTTGAAAGACTCACATATCCTAGTAGAGCAAATATTTGATGGTTCCAAACTGGAAAAAAAGTTGAAATATATTATATGAAGTCTATCATGAAGAAATTATAGTATATAAATAACAATAGTGCAAGTACAAACTTACCCGGAATGAGAAAGAAAAACAAGTGTCCGCTGTCCAGAATTATTATTACTCTCACCTTCACCTATTGTGTTGTTCTGGCTAGATGTAGGCTCCTCCCCTATCACGTTTCTTTGAGTAGATGCACCTTCGCCTATTCCGTTGCTCTGATTAGATATTACATGAGGTGTTTCAAAATGAACAGATGGAGTACTACCATGAGCTGATGTTTGAACAGGAGGCGAATTAGTAGGAGCTAATGTTTGATTTTGGTTAATATGATCTGGTCCAACAGAAGAATTGATACCACCTTGTTGAGAATTAGTTATGGGAATGGGAACAGTAGGCATATAAACTCGACTTGTGCTGCCTCGACCTCTAATTGAGGTCTTGCTTGCACGAGTTGTGTTACCTCGACCTCTGCCTCGCGTCATGTCTACAAGAAAAATAACTTCAAGATTGCATAATCCCATACATTCCCAAACAAGAGAAGGAAAAGAAAAAAAAAATTACCCAACTGGAGTAGCTACATAACAGATCATTACATTGCAGCTTCTAATCACAATACTTCTTTTAACCCAAGTGGAGTAGCTAAGCAGCAAGCAACTAATAGTCACCCTCTACTTCTCTCTAACTTTCTTTTCTCTCAATGCTTTTAGTTAATGCAGCACTTATTCAGTGTTGATAGTCAAGTACTTAAGTCTAAGAATTTTTTTATGGGAAGTCATATTTTCTAGGGGAAGAAAATTCAAAATTAAAAGCACACTAGAAACTAACAAATAATTGATGGCGACAAGCATTGGATTTCATCAGAACTCAAGAAATCATACCATCATTCAGTGACAATAAAGCCAACTGATCAGCAACATCACTTCTCCATATCCTACTATACAACTAAAACAAGAATGGATTCATATCTACTATTATATTGAAAATCTCAGGTAATGCAGGTGCATAAAACACAAGGCAGAATACAATCTTCACGCAGGATGTGAATCTGCCTTTGAGAATTAAAAACTGGTTGAAGAATGATATTCTCAAATACTGTTTCTTAAAAAAAAGTCACTGAAAGCATTAAGTTTAGTATGATTCACTGGGCAAAAATTTGCATCCAAAACATAGTGCTATAAACCAAAGTCACTGAAGATACAGTAGCACATTTCTATCAATATACTAGTCTGTATCTATTTCATCTTCAAACTCCTCATCATCCTCCTCTTCAGTTTCACCTTCATCTTCTGTAGTTTCTTCTTCTAATTCATGGTGATCTAACAACAAATCCTCATTAATTGGCTCAGCCATTTCAATTGTCTCCCCATTTGGATCATGCAGAGGTATATCTTCATCAACAATAATATTCATATCTATCTCATGGACTTCAACTTCTTCAACTTGGAATGGAAGATTTGATTCAACTACTGTGATCCCTCCCTCATCAGGTGATTCAATAACATCTCGAGGTTTGACTTTTAATACAGCTAACCAATCATCCTTGTCCCTCTTTCTGCTAGGATAAGACATATAACACACTTGAGTTGCTTGCATTGCAAGAATAAAAGGTTCATATTTTTTAAATCGGCGACGATGATTAACATCGACCAATTTATACTGATTGTGCTCCTTAACACCAACATTCATTGTTGGATCAAACCATTCACACTTGAATAATATAGCTTGCTTTAAAGGTGCTCTACGATATTCCAATTGTATAATTTCTTGTATCCTACCATAGTAATCACCAGCATTTGGATCTGAGATACAAACTCCACTGTTCGTTGTTGATCTTACACTACCGCGATGTATTGTATGAAACTTGTATCCATTGACAAAACACACTGGATAAGCACATGCGCTTATTAATGGTCCATGAGCAAGACTACTCAAGTATTCATTTTCAATATGGTTGGATCGAACCTAGTTAAAAATACTATAAAATTTAGTCTATATTCACAAGATAATTTAAAAACATCACTTTTTAAAAGAATAATCATTGTTTGAGGCTTACATATTCCTTGAACCATATAGGAAAATATGATTCAAGACTCTCATCTATTTGATCTTGAGGTAGATTCGGAAATTCTTCTTGCAAACGTTGTACGTACATGCTTCATTGCAACAAAATAAGTTATATAGAAAGTCATAATGTATAGTCAATTTTTTTATTTTAAACAGGTATAATCTTAAAATGTTACCTCACAAACGGCTCAACCTCTTGACAGTTTAGTAGAATATAAGTTTGGGCGGCCTTAATTTCTTCAAGGGATAAATCTCTTTTTTTTCCTTCACCCGATAGTCTACTTGGATGGGTGAATATTGATAAATTTCCTTCAACATCTTTCATAGCACCACCGTCATCATTACGGGTCACATTATGATGACGTGACATAACATGAGGTTCAAAGTAATGAGAAAACAATTGTGTTGACTCTGCCATCAAGTATGCTTCACAAATGGAACCTTCAACACTAGCTTTGTTCCCAATCATATTTTTAAGAGTTCGGAGGTACCTATATAGGTAAACAATTAAATTATAATGTCATGTCTAACATACTTTTCACCATAGGAGCATAAATAATTTACATTTACCTCTCAAAAGGATACATCCATCTATATTGTACTGGTCCAGCAATTCGTGCTTCAAGTGGAAGGTGCACTGGTAAATGTTCCATTGAGTTAAAGAATCCAGGAGGAAATATGCGTTCCAACTTACACAAAATTTGTGGAATGTGTACCTCCAATCTTTCCAAGTCCACCACTCGAAGAGTAGTTGAAGTAAGATCTTTAAAAAATAAACTCAACTCTGTAAGTGCCTGCCACACATTACTAGGAAGTAACTCACGAAAGGCAATTGGCAATAGTCGTTGCATGAACACATGACAATCATGATTTTTCATCCCAAATAACTTAAATTTCTCTGTGTCAAGGCATCGACTCATATTCGAAACATAACCATCTGGAAACTTCACACCTTCCAACCAATCAAACAAGACCCTTTTTTTATCCTTATTTATTGTATATGCAGCTTTAGGATAACTTCCATCAGGATTCCTTGCCAAATGTGGCCGATTGCAATATTTTACAACATCTAGACGTGCTTTTGGATTGTCTTTGGTTTTGCCATCCACCTCAAGAACTGTGTTAAATACATTATCAAAGACATTTTTCTCAATATGCATGACGTCAAGATTATGTCGTATCATATTAGAACTCCAATAAGGCAAATCCCAAAAGATGCTTCGTTTTTTCCATCCACAAGACTTACAAATTCTTTTATTAACTTCTTCTGCATCTAACTCAGTTACTTTCCTTATCCCCAACTCACATATTTGATTCAAAATTTCTTGTCCTGATCTTAAAGGTGGTGGCAATCTTGTGACAATATGACCTTTAAGAAAGTTCTTACGATCACTTCTAAATGGATGATTTTGGTCAAGAAACATTCTATGATTGTCAAACCAAGTTGTTTTCACACCATATTGTAATCTGAAGGATTGTGTTTCCTCCATACAATAAGGGCATGCTAAGTTTCCACTGGTACTCCATCCTGATAACATAGAATATGCCGGAAAGTCATTGATAGTCCACATCAAAGCTGCCCGTAATTGAAAATTTTGCTTTTTTGAGATGTCAAATGCTTCTACACCTGTCTCCCACAATAAAGTCAATTCCTTTTATTAGAGGTTGTAGATAAACATCAATTTTTTGTTTAGGATTGTGTGGCCCTGGAACAATGACAGTTAAAAACATGTAAGCCTCCTTCATACACATCCCCGGGGGTAAATTATATGGAGTGACAATCACTGGCCATGAAGAGTATTTTCTTCCAGATTGAGCAAATGGTTGAAAACCATCAGTACATAACCCCAACCTCACATTCCTCGGGTCAGAAGCAAAAAAGGGATGAGTTTCATTGAAGTGCTTCCAAGCCTCAGAGTCTGATGGATGTCGCATTACCCCCTCTTCTTGTGTATGCTCTTGATGCCATCTCATGTCGGCAGCTGTGGCATGAGATGCATATAATCTCCGCAATCTAGGAATAAGAGGAAAATAATACATTTTTTTGTAAGGGACCAATTTTCTCTTACGAGAACCAACACGACGTTTAAACCTCTCATAGCCACAAAACTTACAAGATGTTAGGTCTTTATCATCTTCCCAATACAACATACATCCTGAGTTACAACAATCAATCTTTTCAACAGGCAAACCCAAGCTACGCACTAGCTTCTTGGTTTGATAATAACTATCGAGAACTTGGTTATCTTCAGGTAATGCCTCTTTCAATAGTTGCAGCACTTGATTATAGCCCCTTTGTGATAAAGTGTTCTCCATTTTAATATTTAGCATCCTAGAAACTAGCGCAAGTTGAGAGATGGAAGAACCAGGATACAATTCTGCATCAGCGGCTTGAAGTAAATCATAAAACCTTTGTGACTCAAGATTAGGTTCCTCCTCCATTGAAGGATTAGAATTTTCCTCCATTGGAGGTTCACAATGATGAGATGACTCAGGTTCGTCATTACTATAAGATTGCAAGCTCGAACCCTGACCAAAATTTGATCCAACTGCATCCAAAACCATTTGGCGATATGGATTATCATATCCCAATCCAGATTGTGTATCATTCGGTAAATCAATAGACATATCACCGATCACTTCTTTTTCTCCTTGATATTTCCAAACAAAATAGTTCTCAACAAATCCTAAACGAAAAAGGTGTAGTTTAACAGTTTCAACATTCATGTATTTAATGTTGTGACATTTTTTACATGGACATCTAACTTCCTCACCACTCATGCGATTCGGATGAGAACATGCAAACTTGAGAAAGTCATTCACACCGGCTATAAAACTAGAATTAAGAGCCCCTCGACCATCTAATCTCTTGTACATCCAACTACGCTTTAGATGTTCCATACTCCTACTTAATGTTAAAAAATACAAAATAATTAGAGTTATTCAAAAAATTAGAACTAAAGAAATTACATAGAAGTACTAAAGTAGAAGTCTTTAATTGAAATGTATATAGAGAACACAAACCATATCCTTTTATTATATGTGGATCAAGAAGCTTTCCAGCAAACAAATTCAAGTATCTTCTACTTGTGCTTTTATTTTAACAAATTCAAAACACCTCTAAGTTCCCAGTTTTTACAGCATCATAAAACAACAAACCATCAGAAACTTAAAGAAAATCCACATAGAACAAGTTGTTGTTTACTTACCACAAAAACAAGCAAACAAAACTAGTGGTGTAATGTTAGAATGAAAAGAAGTACTACATCCTTTTATTATATGTAGATCAAGAAGCTTTCCAGCGAACAAATTCAAGTATTTCTGCTTGCGCTTTTATTTTAACAAATTCAAAAAACCTCTAAGTTCCCAGTTTTTACTTCATAAAACAGCAAACCACCAGAAACTTAAAGAAAATCCACATAGAAAAAGTTGTTGTTTACTTACCACAAAATCAAGTAAACAGAACTAGTGGTGTAATGTTAGAATGAAAAGAAGTACTCCATCCTTTTATTATATATGGATCAAGAAGCTTTCCAGCGAGCAAATTCATGTATTTTCTGCTTGTGCTTTTATTTTAACAAATTCAGAAAACCTCTAAGTTCCCAGATTTTACAGCATCACAAAACAGCAAACCACCAGAAACTTAAAGAAAAACCACATAGAACAAGTTGTTGATACTTACCACAAAAACGAGTTACAGAACTAGTGGTGTAATGTTAGAATGAAAAGAAGTACTACATTTTTACCTAATATTGTGTCTGATTTACCAGAAAACAACAGAGAGCAGGGGAAGGGTGAAAGTCTAGCTTATGTAGGTTTCACTAAGTTTCAAATATCAAATGGTTAAACAAAAATAAACAAAACAATATGATAGAATGATCTTTGTGCCCAAAGTTTTCTATTTTTAAGCTAATGCTCCTATCTGCCCTAAGTTTGACCCAAATGCAAAAGTTGCTAAATAAGAGATCATTACCAGCGTGCTACACACAAGGTTACATGTTCATCAATAAAATTACATATACAACTTCTCAACATACTAGTTTATTCAAATTCTCAAAATTATTAACGCAAAATGTTTATTCAAGACCGAACCAGTATGACTACAGTCTGACATACAAGATAAGTGCACCAAACTCCAATATAATTGACAACAACGTCAGTAGCTTGTTCCGCACCTGATGCAAGCAAAATGTAGATGAGACATAGAATGGGAAAGTTCGTCGAAACCCAAAATGAGGAAACTAAAATATGTGACTGATACATTAACTCACGTATAGACCATTTATTCAATCACACCATCAATTCCAAAGAAATTTCTCCATAACATCAAAAGGGGAAAGCTTTAAGAACTAAAATTATCAAATAACGGAGCATAACAAATCCCCAATTATGATACAACAGAAAATATATTGTTACCCTGACTAAAATAGAAAAAGCATTTTTACCCATAACAAGAAAAAAAAATAGATCCTTCAACAAGATAAATATAAATGCAAAGATTAGGGTAGATAATAGGCACTTTATTGTTACCCTAACTAAAAAAATCAGAAAAAGATGATGAAGAGTACTGTAGATGAACCAGAGATGAAATAACTATAAAATTTTAGACATTAATAGAAAATATTGTTACCTTTTGATGAACCAACAACAATGAAACAAGCTTTCCCACAGAACAACACACAATGAAGTTTGCAAGGTTTTCTTCCCACAGAAGGCGCTGCTATGTATGTGTAGCAATGAGCAGCAAATAGGAAGAGAGTGAGTGATTTAATTTGTGTGAAAGGGATTTGTGCCCTAGGAATTTTTTAGGTAGCAATGAGCAGCAAAGAGGAAGAGAGTGAGTGATTTAATTTGTGTGAAAGGGATTTCTGCCTTGGAATTTTTTTATTATAAGTTTATCGCGAATTTCATAGGCAATTATCTAATTTAGTAGGAAAAATAGAGGCGCCAAATTTTAGCGCCTAAATTCAGCGACGGATTTAAGTTTTTGACGCTATTCTTTCGCTAATTTAGGTCCCAATATATTATCCGATAATTTAGCGACCAATTTATATTTCCGTAGCTAATCCGTCGTTATTTAGCGACGGAATATTGTTTGTCACTATAATCCGTCGCTAAATGCTGTTTTTTTTTGTAGTGATGGTATGCTCTTACTATATTCAATCTTAACCCAAATCTTTAGTTTCAGGTTCTATTCCTCTCTATAGGGAATCCCATTCCAAGTCTATTACTCTTTACCACCACATTAGGCTCATATCAAGAACCACCTAAAGTTTAACAACACCACATTCAAGCTTGGTACTCTTACAATTCCATGGACTCCTACTAACCAACTCTTTAGGAACCAACTAAGGGCTCTCATTTAACTATTTCTCATCGTAAAACCTCATCCTCCTCTTGCTCCTCATTTATTCCCTTAGATGGAATTATCACACCATCACTCTAACGATAAGAACATCAACCTCCTATTTCTAACATCACTCCATTACTAAAAGGCCCTCCGAAAAGACTACTCCTTGGAATGCATTACTATCTTACTGTCAAACACTTTACTTGATTTCTCCTCTTGTCATCTCCCCCTTAGGTCTAAACCTGACACTTGAAAGCTATTGATCTATTCCATTACATCTAACTGGTCTACATCCTCTTTTACTCTAACACTTGGAAGAAGTTTATCTCATGACTACCGAACTCTCAATAAGCAGGAACTAAGACCTATTTCTAAGGTGGTTCTCTTAACCTCTTCTAAATCACATACCCTCTTCGTACACCTCTTAATGCTTTTGGTACTCTTGTGACTTTGCTACACTTCATTGCTCTTATATCGTAACTCATACTACCGTTTCCGGTGAAAATCTTACCGAAGCTCTAAATATACTTCTTCAAAAGAATCTCAGCTGAAACAAGGCTTAATGAAAAGAGTACAACTCGCTCTTAGCTCAAACGCCCGATTCATATATTTATGGGTGCATTTCTCTGAAACTGAACACTTAATAACTTATGGGCTTCTCTCAAGCCATTTTGGAGTCTCATGACTTCCTCAAGATTTTTGCTACGAACAACTCATCGACAAATGACTGACTTTTCTGTT
The DNA here is from genome assembly GCF_000226075.1 of Solanum tuberosum. NCBI lineage: Eukaryota > Viridiplantae > Streptophyta > Magnoliopsida > Solanales > Solanaceae > Solanum > Solanum tuberosum. Next base: position 417,892 of record NW_006239316.1, on the reverse strand, counting down.
CAACCACCTCCAGTATGAGGTGTAGTCTAATGAATTTGAGAAACACATGAGTATAAATAAATCTCTATGACTTAGCTCTATTGCACGATTAACAATATGAAAGAAGGGAAACTTTTCTTAAATGTTTGTAGTCCCTTGTTTATAGAAGTGGGGACCCCACAACCATAAACAATACCCTACTGACACGACTTCATAGACACCCTAGGACTGTTGAACTCTCTGCTCTGATACCAAGTTTTTCACGACCCGAGCCTACACCCTGGACGTTGCCGGTACTCAACAACCATTGCTGGTCCCGAAGCGAACCCTTATCCTAGCTGACTACAAGTGGAAGACTAACTTAAGCATGCAAAAGCTTAAAAACAGAATAAAATTCATGAAACTCAAATATAAAGCTTTAACTCAAAAGAAAAATCTGAATAATATAATATATTCAACTCTCCCCAAAATGGGTAACTTAAGTCTTTAAAGCATTTAACAAAATAATTGAACAAACTTCTGAAACACTACAGTCTAACTATGAAGCCTCTAACTGACAAACATGGAAGTTGAGACAAGACCCACAACATCCTAACAACTGAAAAGTAAATGAAATCCTCCGGAAGCAAGGAGGCTCAATATAGCTAACTCGAACTCCATGTGGTATCAACAAAGCTCTTGTTGATGACCCTGAATACGTGTATTTGCATCCTGAAAAGATGCAGGCCAAATGGCTCAGTACGTGGAATGTACGAGCATGTAAGGGGAATGCTAAAGCATAACATCAGCTTGAACTTGATAAAAAGGAAATAGACTAACCTCTACTCAAACTTACTCAACTCAAGGATACTCAAAACTACTTAAAGAAACTCAACTCAAAATACTCAACTCATGATACTCAACTCAGTATAAAGCAACAATATACATGCAATATATTGAAAGGTTTAAAAACAATAGAAAGCAACTCAGTTTACTCATATAATAAAGCAATATAACACTGTCGGAATTTCTCCAACCGACAACCACCACTATGAGCCTAAGTGATGCTACAACGTCTTGCCCACGCTGCCAGAACTGTCCTATACTTTGTCGCTATATAGAACGCCTTAACTAAGTAGATCCACTAGTCTATGCTAAAAAGCATTAAGGGATCATCTAAAAAGTATGACCCATCCCTTTCTACCCATGTTGGGTATATGGTTTATAGAGATTTGAGGTATTATGAACTTGCATCCCCATATCAGCGCTCAATACTACTCCCAAAATATATACTCAGCTCATATGTTTAAAAACATAACTCTTTCTATGGTTTGAGCTAATTTCTCAAACTGCCCTCTTAAAAGAGGTAACTGCTCTTGAAAACTCTTTCTAAAAAACATATCAAAATCATATTTTAATATGATCATTGATGACTCTGGAAGTCATACTGCATAAACATTGATGGTATATCTAGATACCATACTACTTAAACATTGATGACATACTCGATTGTCATACTAATCTTGTTTTAGAAACTCTTTCTCAAAACTCATCTTTTTCTTAAAAGAGATGGTACTCAAACTGCTCAAAAATCTTTTGGAAGTCTTAATTTCCTCTCATCTTCAATGTAAAAACATTTACTATTGGGAACACTTAGTTCCCATATATCATTTTAAAGAAAATGAACTCAACTCAACTCTTTCTCAACTCAGTGCTCAAGTCTTCAAAACACGTTTTAAAACAATTTGTAAAATGACTTCTTAGAATAATGTTCATGCCGAATTATGAATGTGAATGACTCAATTTAAGGTTTTCAATAACCATACATAGAACTCAATACTCAAAACTCAACAACTTAGAAATCAAAAACTTCAATGATACTACTTATTTCAAGAATGCTCAACTCAGAGGTTTCATGCGGAATTATGGGCATGAACAACTCAACTCATAGAGTTCAGGATACTACTCATCTCAAGAATGTTCAACTCATAGGGTTCATGCGGAATTATGAGCATGAAACAACTCGACTCGAGGGTCTACATACCAATATGGAACTCATGTATACGACTATGTTCATTCTCATACTTACTTCCTCAAAACATAGCTCAAATCGATAGTTGATCTCAAAGGATTCACAATTGAACTCAAAGACTCTCTTTAACTCTACTGTTAACTCTCTCTTGAATGCGAATTATGAATTCAAGAGTTATGGTTCATGATATGAAGGATCTCGATAATAATATGAGCAATTCGATAATTAAGAATAGAACTTTTAAAAGAAACACGAATTCAAAACTCAAAATAAACTTATCTCAAGAATATTCAAATCTAGGGAAAGTATCCTAGATTACTGTTTTACTGATCTAAAAGTGTATTTAGGGCGTGAGGACGAACTAGTTCAACATACTTGGAAGAACAAGGTTATCTTGGAGAAGAACTTGATTAGAAGCCTTGAAACCCTAGCTTGAAGGTAAACGATCAAGAAAACCATTCTTGAGATTCTTGAATTAGTTTCTTGAAATTTTGAAGAAGAATCCTGAAAAAGGATTGGAAGAATCTTGGAAAAGATTGAAAGAATCTGGAATGGAGTTTCTACTTTGATTTTTCTTAGAGTTTCGTCTTAGGGTTTGAGATAGAAGATAATGATGGATGAAAAGATGAAAATTTGATTGTTTTGAGCCTTTTATTTGTCAAGAATTTTTTTTAGGGTTTTCTTGGATGTAAAAAAAAAAAAACAACCCTTTTTAATGTTTTCCCGTCGGCTAATTCGTAACAACACTGTATAGGTTACTAAAATAGTCATAATTGTTTACTCGAAAATTGGATCGACACTAAATTGGTGGCGTTGGAAAGTAGATTCAATTACCTTTAATTGGATACGTTAAGCCTCATGTAACTCTTTATATTCTAAGAGATATGGTCATTTGAAGTTGACCAAAGTAGAATCTTACATCAAAACTTAATCGATAAGGAAACTTCAGGAACACTTATCAAGAACTAATCAAGAACTGAAATCCTTAAATTTCAAGAACAAAATTACGCTGAATAAATCATGATTGGCGTGTGGGTGAAAGAATCCAACACTATGGAAGCCTACATACCTCAAAGAACTAGGTTGTTGGCAAAATCTTGAATTTCTTGAACAAATGCTTGATAGTTTGAACTTTTTCCCCTCTTGAATGTTCTCTGTAAAACCCTAAACTCTTTTGGGGATGAATGAAACTAATTCTAATAAGTTTAGAACACTAAAACCTTATTAAAAATGCTTAAATCCGATTGAGCAAGGAAAAGACCAAAATACCCCTCATATTTTCGGGTGACTTTCCTTTATTGGACAACCCAACTTCAAACGGGCATATCTCCTGCATACGAACTTGAAATTTAGTAAACTCGGTGGAGTTGGAAAGATAATTCAAAGTAATTTAATTAGATATCTTCTAGCCCACCTAATTAATCCTGTACTAGGAGTTATGGTTGTTTTAAGTTGACCAAATACTAATAACTTAAGCATAACTTGCAAAATTTCAGATTTTGCTATTTCCAATTTAGTTCTTTTTTTGAAACTCAAGCTGCTACATCTAGTGATCTTAACACTCAAGAAATTCTAAATTCCTCGATAAAATCCTACTCACAACGAAGAATGGTTCGAGTGTTTACTCAATAAAATTCCGAGGTGTTACATAACCAATCAGAAAGCACTAGGTGGTATTGATCGAAGGATAATATATCTTCATTCACAGAAAACAACCTAGTCAAGACATTCATAGAAAACAAAAAGTGTAAACTTTGTCTTTGAACAACTCAAGATTTCAGAACACACCTCAAGGGACGTTATAGAGTTATCAAGTGCGTCTTTTGGTTGTTTGTTACGAAATGCTTCTGATGTGGTAAACTTGTAAGATTTGTTTCGAATGTATAAAGGAACACAGTCAGTGTGTGATAAGTTAACACATGAACATAATTAGAAGTAATTGTGTGGTGTGTGATTAAAGTCTATATTAATTAGAGTTAGTTAATATAGAGGGCAATAGATGTATTGCTTTGGCTCTTATTGTAATAGGGTTATTATAGGTTGTGAGACTAAGAGTTTAATCTGTATATGTGCATTTGGAATCTCAATTCACTTGTTTCTTGAAAATAATGAAAACAATTAAAAATTCCTGTGTGACAGGTCGTTGTTTTTCTCCCTTGAGCTAAGGAGGTTTCCAAGGAAAACTCACTGTTGTGTTTACTTTATAGTTTAGTCTCTTCTATTGCATTACCAGTGTATCATCAACCTGGTCCCTTATTACACAGTGGAATATCACATCTCATAAATTGGTATTAAAGCAGTACTTTCTATCTTATTAACATCAAGAACGGATCTTGAAATGATGGCAGCCCCAACAAGCTTAGAAGAAGGACAGTCTACTACATGTCTCCCTCGTTTTAACAGACAGTACTACAAGTAGTGGAAGACTAGAATGCATGATTATATCATAAAAAAGGACAGTGAACTATGGGACATAACTTTTGATGGACCTCATATTCCCACTAAGGATGTCAAAGAAGGAGAGCTAACTAGGGTGGTTCCTAAAACCAAAAGAGAATATGATGAAGCTGGAAGAAAGAAAATAACAAAAGAACCATAAGGCCACGAAGCTACTAGTTTGTGGAATTGGTGTTGATGAATACAACAGGATCTCAACATGTGAAACAACCAAGGAGATCTGGGACTGTCTGAATACAACCCATGAAGGTAACATCAAAGTGACGGAATCAAAGGTGGACATGTTCACCACTCAATATGAAACCTTCAGCATGAAAGAAGGAGAGACAATTTCTTAGATGCACTCCAGATTCACTTCCATCACCAATGAGCTCCGACGTCTTGGTGAAACTATTCATCCAAGCAAGCAGGTTCGTATAATTCTTTGAGTCCTTCCCAAGTCATGGAAAATAAAAATAAAAGCTATCACTGAAGCTAGGAACCTGAAGACTCTTATCATGGATGAGCTGATTGAGAATCTTTAAATCTATGATTTGAACAAGCAACACAAAAATTCCAAAAATTCCAAAAGGGACTGAAGGAAAGGAAAGGTTTTGGAACGAAAACCATCACCAATTGACCTATAGAGAGATGATAATGAAATGGCCTATCTGACAATCAGATTTCATAAAATAGTCAAAAAGCATGGAGGGTTTCTGAGAAAGCAAAACTCTAGTCGATCAACAAATTCCACTGATTTGGTCATAAGTTGTAACACCCCATATTTAAAAAAGCCAAATAGCAGCTTTCTAGAAGTTGCAGGTGCCAAACCACGCCGGCCACCCACAGCCTACCGATGGGACCACGGATCGTAGGTGTGGTCCGTGGATAGCCTGCGTAGCTATGGTATGAGTGCCAAGAACTATGGCCAGACCTACAAATCGTAGGTCAAACCATGGTTCATGATTAGGGTCCATGGTTTGAAGCCCCAAATCATAGTCTCTAATGACCAACTGAAGGTCCACCAAGACGGGCCGTGGGTCAGACCACGATCCATCGATTGGGTCCATCGATGGTCAGGTGTCACTTAATTTTCAGGGTTAGTTGGGTCGTTTCCTAATTAATTACTTCCTATACTATGTTGTTTTGCCTATGTTTGGGACCAATATATAAGTCTTTTTACCACCAAATCCATCCCATTTAATTCATTCTTCCAAATTCACAAAAGAATCCCAAATTTCCTCTCAAATATTCTCTCTCTAGAAACTTGAAAAGGAAGACAAAGATTTAACTTTGGGGTTTAAGCTTAGGTGTTAATTTCTCCATTGCAGGCTAGCATTTGTAGTCAATATATGATAGTTTTTATCCATGGATTCCTTTCATCCATGGAGTTCCCAAATTCTCCATTTCAAATGGTAGAATTTCCCAAGTTAGTTAGGGTTTTAGCTTGGGTTCCTTTCATTATTGATTTAAATGATTGAGTTATGATCTTCTATGCATGAATTGATGAATTGCAATGCTTTTATAATGGTTTCCCCCATGAACCCATGTAATCTGCATGTTTTGAAGTTATGAACTATATATTGTGGGATTTTGATCTTAAAGAAAGAGTTCTATTAAATTGAGCATGTATTACTAGTTTTACATGAATTTATGATGAAATCCATATCTAACCCATGTTTTCTAAGAGTTGATGATTGAAAGTGGGTTTTGACCTCAAGGAGGTTAATTATGGACTTATACATTTTTTATGAAATCTATGCAAATGTTTTAAAGGTGCTTTGAGAGTAAAGTACCATGATGTTGTGTCATGAAAGGATATTCTCATAAACACATAATTAGCATGATGTGAAAAGTTTTCTAACATAGAAAGAATTCTTAGTTTGAAAGGCTTTCTCACCTAATTGAATCAAAGACAAAGAGCTATCTTAATGAAACAAGTTTCAATTGATTGTCTAAGGGCACCTTTTCATGAGTAATGAAATCAAGTAAGAAATGATTATTCTGTGGGAATTTATGCTTAGCACCGAGTGGCTATTGATAGTGAGATGGAAGTTCTCCCATAGTAGAGGCCGGGTTTCCAAAGTAATGTCATGAGATGGAAGCTCTCCCGTAGTAGAGGTTAGGTTTCTAGTAAAAATATCCTTATCCCTTCACTATGTGCCCCCATAGGTTGATTAGCTCGTGGATCTACTTAAGTTAGAAGTTTATGGTCCTTACCTTCGGCAAGTAGGACACCTCTTTTCGGTGTGGGTTAGCCACCAGATTCCATGTTATAGCTCATTTGGTATCAATGACAGTTAAGGATAATTCCCCATAAGTAATAATGAACTAAGGTTACTCAAGGAGTATCTCATATATGTGTTCAAAGGTTTTAAAGAAGAAGTTAGCTTGCATTGACCATGATTTATGACTTATGTTTTATAACTCTTTCATATGATGTTTTAGTTTGGTCAATTGCATGTCATGAAATGAAATGTCCATTTTAGCATGATTTAAAATGTTTTATGAATGACTATCATAGTTGGTACATATTTTTGTAATAACGCATACTCTTGCCTACATTTTTCCCAACTGTAGGGTGATATTCAGGGTGCTCAGTTTCGTGGCTAGTGGGTGATTTGATTCATTCCCGAGCTTTGGTGAGTCCTTATGCTTCCAGGACGGAGTTTATTTTATTTCACTTTCTTTCATGTATTTTCTCTTATGGACATGATGTATGGGCTAGGCCCAATTTCCTTCTATTGTATTAGATGGCTATGTTGAGACAAGAGTCTAGACTTCTGCTTTTCATTTTATAAAATGTTTTGGACTTGGACTATTGTTTTACTCCTATTGTTCTATTTCTTATGTTATGAGAACTAAGTGGCTTGTATGGGATCCTTCAGCGTTCTAAACGCCATGTTACATCTAGGAAGTACCCTTGGGTCGTGACAAACTTAGTAATTAGAGCAAAAGGTTTAGAATGGTCCTAGGATATCTCATAAGCCACATCTAGTAGAGTCTTGTTTATGCGTGTGAAGCGCACCATATTTATGAATGAGAGGCTACAAGATGATTAGGAAACTCCACTTTTTTCATTACTCTTAAGTCGTGCGATAGAGTTTAACTCTATAAAGTCTCTCTCCTAATCCTTATCATATGTTCTTCAGGATATGAATACCCGAAGAGCTTATGCTAGAAGGAGTGTGAGGGAGAATGCGGAACAAGAAGCTCCTCCCCAAGCTCATCAAGTTCTGGTCGATCCTTTGGCCGAACATGCGTCTAATGCAGAGTTTAGGGAAGCTTTTCAAGTATTGTCTCAAGTCGTGACGGTCCAAGCCAATAGGGAGGTTGTGGTTCCCGTAAGCTCAAGTGTGAATACGAAGACTTCAAGAGTGATAGACTTCACTAGGATGAACCCTCCGGAGTTCTATGGTTCAAAAGTTGAGGAAGACCCTCAAGAGTTTATCGATGAAGTCTATAAAATTATGATTATCATGGGGGTTACACCAGTGGAAAAGGTGGAGTTGGCCGATTATAACCTAAAGGATGTGGCTCAAATTTTGTATAACCAATGGAAAGAAGGGAGGTCGGAAGATGCGAGTCCTACTAATTGGGAGAAGCTTTAGGCCACTTTTCCTGATAGGTTCTTTCCCCTTGAGATGAGGGAAGCTAGGGTGCTTGAGTTCATTAACATTCGACAAGGGAGTATGAGTATGGCAGAGTATGATCTAAAGTTCAATGAATTGTCCAAGTATGCTCCAACAATGGTTGTCCATTCAAGGGCCAAGAAGAGCATGTTAGTTTCAAGTGTGACTGAAATGGTGGTTAAAGAGTGCCCAACTGCAATGCTCATTCATGATATGGATATCTCTCGTCTCATGGTACATTGATGCTTATCGTGACCAACGACACTATCCTACGATATGACTGTCTACGATCGTCAATAATATAGTAACCCAATCGAGGGTTGAGGTCGTGTCCCAAGGGAACGGTTTTGAGAATTAATAACCAATTAGAATTTCATTCAAGTTAGTCGTAGCTAAAGACATTTGCGATAAAAGACATAGTAAATTAAAAAGAGGTGACACAAAAGTGTCAAATATCAAAGGGGGTTTTGTAACAAGTACCCAAATAGCAAAATAAACAAGAAAATCAAGTATGGGGAAAGGTTCTTGGGATGTGACCGCAATACAAGTTGAGATAAATTGTTGGGTACATGCTTTCAATGGAAATTTGCAAGATAATAGTGACTAGGCTAAGCTTTAAATTGAAATAAGTTCCCTCTCGGGCAACTTACCCTGTTTCAAATGCGTTCCTCTCGGAGACCTATTTACCGCATAAAGACCAGCCTACGCCTTACCCCACTCACTCTCTCGAGCTGAGTATTAGTATATGGGACTAGGGCTCACCCTCCCGGGCTAAACCTCATGTCGACCCACTCCCTAGGCCATCAGTATAGTGGTTTTGGTTTCGCGACCTCCCTTTCTGGCAAGCCGAAAACACATGGGTGGCTTTGTATTTGCAACTACAAACCCTTTAGATTAAACCACAACCACTAGGTGAAATCACCATTAACATACATCTAACCTATCAACAAGCAAGACCCAACAAGCACATCAACCTATATTTGCTACATCACACCCCAAGAATGGGGGTTTTAGCCACACATCAAGAAATAAGAAATTATACCTAACATGATAATGAAATCAACTAGGTATAAGAAATTAAACCTTGAATTAAGCACATGAAAGTGAATAGAGAAGACCCACTTCCAACTTGGGGAAGAAGAACTCCTTTCTTCAAGTCTCCACAAAACCCTCTCAAGAACACTATTTCTATTAAAATAAAGCCCTAAATGAGTCCAATTTGTGGACTCATCCACACCCCAACTTAAACGTTTTCTTGTCCTCAAACAAACTCAAAGTCAACAGTTCAAATAGGGTACCTCAAACGGTGCTACACAAGACTAAATCATGAATGCACACAACAAGGCTCAATTTACTTATGCAAGGATCACTTGTGTACTCAAAGATTCAAATTGTGACACACCATTATCAAAGATTCTCATGCTCGCAATACTTGCTACTTGTGCAAGTTCAAGCTCAACAAAAGTATCTAAATGCCCTCACGTAAAGAATGATTCCATATTCACACACAGATATGAGTCAATGTAAGATCAGGAATCAGATACAACGCTCACACTCAAAAAGAGGAACACAATGCATGCTTTCACCCATAGGTTTGCCCTTATTTTCCAATTAACTTTCGATTCAGCGTACTCAAGATCACAAAGGTCTTTCTAAGGCTTGTAATGGGGCCGAGTGCAAAGGTATGGTCATTTAGGCTCAATGACTTCATCCTCATGAGATGTGATGTTCTGAAGTTATCCTCTTCCATTCCTTTCTAATTTCTACTTCTAGTGCTCATAAGTTATCCTATTATTCGTTCTCCATTTATTGCTTGGAAACCCAGTTTCTTTTGCACTTTTAATCCACGACTTTCTTTTTCTTTCTTTTCTTTTCTCTTTCTTTTTCTCTATTTTTTTATATGGAGGATTTCCATTTTTTTTTGCAGTACAATAGGTTCAGGAGACTTTCTTGCACTTCTTGACTCTTTCTTTTCCTTTTCACTACACCCCCAACTTTGACTTTTGGCCTAAGTTGGCTATTCACTAAACATATCTCAAGAGGATTATACGTAGTGGATGAAAAAAAGACTAAGTTTCATCAAGTTTCTTCCAAAGGAGGATAGGCTCAAGGGGTGTTCAAGAGAGTTTCACACGCTCACGGGTAGGCCACAAAAAGAGGTATATGTCAAATTGGCTCACACTCTTTAAAATTGCCTAAGATCACCTCAAGATTAAACCTTTCTAAATCAATCAGACTAACAGGGCAAATTCTATGTTTATTCATGCAAGGTTCGAAGTAAGCTAATTACACTAGGCATCAATACTTTAGTCAGACAAGACTAGACACGTTCGCTAGCGTTAAACGGTCCTCACAAGAAAATCAATTTGATAAATGGTTAGTCACAACGAGATGCAAAGAGTGCTCATATTGTCTATGTAACTTCATTTGGCCTCATTGTAGCCATGCTTTCATGTTTGTTCAATTGAGAGCACTATTCAAGTCATCGGTATTGATCGCAACCAAGACTTAAATTTTTGCATAAGAACAACCAATTTTCAACACAAGAGGTGGCGAAAAGTTTTTTTGAAGGATCAAAATTGTTTTTGCAATTAAAACAACAGGAGCCATGAGCTCAAACATCCATAGAAAAGAAGTATTTAAAACACAAATTAAAATAGACAGCCCAAATATCCAAATAACACACAAAGTAACACACAAAGGTGGGCCTCACCCTACTTAAAATAAAAGCATTTGTCCTCAAATGGAAATAACAACAAATCTGAAAGGTAGAGTAATGAAAGATAGAGAGGGAGATAAAGAGGTGATCCTGGCTCTGCGCATCTATCTGGGTTTCAAAGCTGAGGGTAACCTCCAGAAGGACCTGCTCCACTGAATCCCACAGCCGGAGCTTTCTCCAAGGAAGCCTACACAACAGCATCTATCATGATTTCCTCAGTCTTTGCTATGTCGTTTATTGTAGCTCCCTCGAACATCTCTTCATCAGTCTCTGCTTCCGCTCCTGAATCTTCTGTCTGCTACACTCTATCCCCATATCCAGTAGTAGTCTGAGGCCTCTCAGGCATGGCTGGAATTTCCACTGTCCCAAAGGCCATGGACACATCAATGGCCTTCAAGTGATTCACATCTTCTTGCAGCTCAACAGTGGCATCTTTTAAAAAATTTATCTCACTAGTGGATCCATGCTTGTGCTCACACACCACTATCCTGGCCGCTAAGGCTTCGATGGTAGTGTTCAGGGGTGTCACAACATCAGTTAGGGCCGTCTGGATCAGGCCTGGAACAACTGCTTCTAAACAGGCGACCCAATGATCACCAGAAAGGGCCACTTGTCCCATCCGAAGTACAGAAGCGTGGGTGAGTGAGGGCCTGGAAATAGCAGCAGAGGAACCTGGAGTGTCAATGGAAGTAGCAGTGGTAATGGATATACCTGAAGGTCTAAGAGCTAGAGTGAGCAGAAGTGCTTCTGTAGGTGTAGCTCTAGTGGTCGCCACTTCAGTCTGCTTCTTTTAAGCTTGATACTTGACATATTCAGCTTCGATCTTTTGGATATTGGTCGGGGTTGTGGGCATCACTTTTACATCCTTCTCGGCATCCAAAGGTACTCGGGCATTTCTGCACAATGCGGTAATTAATACCGAAAAAGGTAGAGATGTTTGGCTTTGCTTGGCGCACATATTGATTTCGGACGCAATAATTTTTCCTAGATTTATCCTTGTTTTCTCTATGATGCACCCAAGACATGCTGCTTTAGCGAGGCGAATAATTGATTCATTCTGTGATGGCATAATGGAGCAGCTGATAAATCTGAACCAGTATCTTGTAGCTACGTTCAGATCTTTCTTTTCGATTGGGATTCCTTCGGCTAGCCATTTCATAGCATCATTATCTGAGATTAGCGGGACCAACCACTGTTTCATTGCATCCAGCTGCTTCGTTCTGATCAAGTGCTGACAGTGATCATTAATCTTAGTGGACATACCCAAGGCCATGTTGATAGCCTCGCTGTCACACGCTACCTTCCTTCCTCTGACCACTACATAGTCAACTGCTTTGAAAGATGCGAGTAGTCTCTTCCGTTGAGGTACCAATGCACTGTATGCACTATAAAACTATCTGACCCAGCTTGGCATATAAGAACCACGTGATTTTGTGAAAACTTGAAATTTGTGATATTTTAGGCACTCCATTATCTCAGGATACCTATCGATCACCCCATCTATGGACAGTCATTTTTCTTCAATGATTGTTCTTAGTCCATCAGACTTTAATCTATTCGATGATCTAGGCGGGGGGCTTGTACTGGAGGTGCCAGTATTATTGCCTGTTCTGAAGCTGGAGGAGTCTGAGTAGTGGATCGAGGGTTTCTGATCCGTGATTGGTCATGAAGCTGTTTGGATCATAGCTCATTCCTCCGTGCCTCTGTCAGTTCATCTTCATCTGAGCTCATACTCTCACTATCGTATGTTTTTGGGTCATTGGTGTAAAAACCCATGCTATCAGAGCTTGCATCTGATAGCTCAATGATTTTGTCCTTGCCCTTGCCTCTTTTTCTTGCACTGGAAGGTTTCCCAACATTGCTTTTGGATGTAGCTGCATCATCGTTAATTGTTATCCCTTTTTTCTTACTTTGAGTTGGCTTGTTGCTTCTTGTAACTTTGGGTCTGGCCATGTCTGCAGTCAATACGGAGTAAGTTAGAAATAAGTAAATCAATGGTGCAGACCTTTAGTGGCAGACAGATGCACCGAACTCGTCGGCGAATCACCAAATCACTTTGGCGAGTCGAGTCGAGCTCGCCTACGATTTTTCCCTAATAGCTTTCACTAGTCGGCTATGAGAAAGTGTGAATCGCTGATTACTATCGGCGATTAAAGGTTCGTTCGCTGAAAGTTACAGTGCAATGAAGTTTCAGGAATGCAGATAGAGGGCAATCGAAGTCACTTTAGGCGAGCCGCGTAGTTGTTTGACGAACCCGACCTAGTTTGCTAAACAACCTAACGTGCCTTCCTTCAATTCGAATTCGACCTCACAAATTCCTAAAATACAATTAATAGTTTCAATAGTGAAATTAAATTAAGACCCATGACATTCATTCACCCAACGGTCAAATCATTTCATGCACATACAAAGAGGGATTTCAAAAATCGAGATCAATTAGGCATGATTCTCAGATCGAATTTGGCATTTAGACAAGATAGGTTTATCAGAGAGAGGCCTAGTACATGTCAACCCAACCAGTTTTAATTTAATAAGAGAACAAAATTTTAGTAGTTTCGAGAGTTGGGAGAAACCAACCTTTTTGCTGCTTGAACAGTGTTGAAATGCTATGAAGCAATGTAATCCCATGCTTTAGCACTAATCGACAGCTAAAATACCAGGAGTGTAGGGATAATGAACTTCATTTTGTGAGATTAAGGAAGATGGACATTAATTGTAATTGTCTTACCAATATTTATGCGGCCAATGACTGTGCGCGATTTTCCTTTCATCCATATTTTGGATTGGGAGTTCCATACATAATGCTCTGGGTATTCTCGATAAAGATAATTGTGGACCTCAATGTCTATAGATCACATCCTAAAGTACTCTGTAAGCATAGTTTGGTTTAGAAAGTCTGATCCCACGATAGTTTGTAGATTTTGTTTCTTCCAGTATTGCACTACATATTGTTTAGTAAGAATTATATAAAGTCTTGTACTTTTTCTATTTCAATATGTTAATATCTATGTTATTTGTCAAAAAATTGTAAAATACCTACTTGTTTGCCTGGAAGATTTAATTGTAGGTTGATAACTGCTGGTTGCATTTCGATTAGGTTAAACTCATATATTCTCCACATTGCTTATGGTGGTGACACCCAACGTTGCATCTTGGAAGCTTCTGATTTCATAAATGAATTTTTCCCCGTCGTCAGTTTCTATATATATGACACATTTATCGTGGCCTTTAAATATATATTTGTAAAGATACTTTATCGCTTTAACTCCTGAGCATACTTCAACATTAATGTGGTAGTTATATCTCATCAACAAATATGGGTTATAAGGTACAACCCATTGGTTATTCATCTTTATTCCACGGACCTCAGTTGTTTTCCCATCATTTCTTCTTTTATAAATCAAATATCCATCCTTTCCTTGTATTGTTTTCTTATTGAATGTTCGGGGGTAGTGAAATTTACATTGTCCATCTTTTATACATGGGCTCGTCTTACGTTTCTTCCCGCAAGGTCCATGCATCATATACCTGATAACTAATGCCCATAATTCAGGATGTGTGACATTATTAGGGATTTCTGCACTAATGTATCTATCATACTCATCTGCTGATCGTATCTTATCACCTTTTTTAAATATTAGAAGTAGTTGTATATGTGGTAAGCCTCTCTTCTGAAATTCTACCACAAAAACATGTGCTGCAATAGGTTTGAATATTTCTTTATTGAAAATTTGATCTTTCAAGTTTTGCAATTTAGCTCGAAACACTCTGGTAACCAAATTAGTTTTGTGTTGAGGTAGTTGTCCTGGACGCAATTCTTCCTGAATCTCAACCCAATATGGGTTACATTTCATGGTGATGAATAGATCTGGTCTTCCAAACTCTTGAACCAAAGCCATCGCATCCATATACTGTCGCCTCATATCCATAGGTCCTCCAATAAATGATCCTGGTAGTAATACCCTTTGTCCTACCTTGTCTCCTCTATATTCACTGGCACTTGCACTATCAACAATACATTATAGTCTCTCCCTTCGATAATTTGATTGCTCGAATCTATAATAATCAAGTCTTGTTGTTTCTATCTTAATGTATATGTCCACAACAAACAGTTGCAACAATCTCCCACACATTAATAATATGGAGTTGTCACATGTTCGTACTTGTAGTTTATAACAGTAGTACTCCCTACAGAAAACACAACCTTTTGTGTCGCGTTGTACACCTACATGAATTTTGTAGAAGTAGGCTTAGCTTAATTATCCATATAAGGTTAGCAGTAGTTGTATATTTTAAGTAACTTGTAATATGTTAGCCGACAAAAGACTATTTTTTCTTAGCTATATTTAAAAGTGCTTACCTTGTGCTTCATTGGCCAACATCCCCACATCAGTTGTGTATGATGATCTACCTATTTCGGTACTTGTAATTGGAGTTGTTTGGCTGTTGGTTATTCGATTGCGACATTTCCCTATTCCTTGATGCCAACCTTCTTCTCCTTTGGGCAGTATTATAGGATATTGCAATGGATCATAACAACCATAATAATGTTTCATGCGATATTTATTTCTCCAGTGCTCGTGTGAAACAATATCTCTTTCAAACGGTATATTTGGATTGTTTTCGTCTACCCAAATTGTTGCGACCTAATCCACTGAGGGCTTGTTATAGACACGTTGATCTAATGAAGCATTTGTGGCTATGTGTATTTCTAGTTTTTGTAAGTTTGTATGTTCTTTAAGCTAGGAGAAGAATTCTGCATATGGATTCGCCTCCATTATATTTCTTAAATTGGTCATGACTTCCTCAGATAAAATGGCATCTTGTAGTACCGACATTGTATTGGTTAATTCATGGTTAGTATCATAGAAGTATAGTTGAAAGTATCGTGGTCTGCCATTGTTTGGGATTAAAGATGGTAGATCATGATATATCTGACCTTGTGCCTTGAAATTGTAAACTCCTTTCCTAGAAGATGCCAAGTCTTTATCGAGCTTAACTCAAAATGATGTAAAAGTAAAGATGTTATTATACGCACATATTTTTTTTCGAAATAACTTGGCTTCTTCTGAATCAACCACAGATAATTCATAAAAGTCATTTTCTACTTCATTGGGTGCTAAATTGATATATCCACCTACGCAACAGAATGGTGGTGGCTCATATTCAAACCTCAAAGCATGGCAGTAGGTGCAATCTTGTTGTTTTTCCAGTTTATGAGTTCATGTTGTTGTAAAGTTTCCATTAGTAACCCCTATAACAAAGACCATAATAATATATAGAAGGAAAATGTTATTTTATGGTGCAGTTAGTTTATTTTGTATAGTTGTAGGTGTAGATTTTTGTAGTAAATGTACCTCTGTCGTCGATCGTCTCTGATATAGCTATAAGTTTCACTGATTTTTTCTGCTTCTTCACATGTGGTTCATGAACGTGCCCATCTTCTATTTGATTAGTTGTTTGCTTGTATTTTTCAACCCGTCGCAACGCCCTTTCTACATCTGTCTGCAGTTTGCGCTTGACCACTGGTGCAAAAATGTTGTGGTGATATTATAAATTTTAATCTTCAGTTGGCTTGTTAGATGGTTTTTGGCATTGAAATACCATTATGGTAAACATACCTCTAGTTTTGGCCTGCTCATTCTGTTGAACTTCCATGCTTAATTGAACTGCCTTCAAGGTAATTGTCACCTGTTTGAAAATTAGGTAATTTTTAAATTAAGCAGTTGATATTGTCATAGTGTGTTCTAGTGTAGTAGGAAGTTTATCATTTAATATGTTAATTATAATATACCGCACAGAATTGGGGGAGGTCCTATAGGTTGTGGAGTTGTCCTAATATATACGTAACGGGAAAGTATGTGTGTGAGATGATAAGGTTAGTATCATTAGAATAGCAATGTATCTAAATCCTATATGAAATAATAAAATGCATATTCCCATATCCAGTCTCAATAATAATTGCATCATCTATCCCCACAACCCCAATGGCTTATAATGTTGTATTCCAACTTCTTCAGGCTTCTTGTTGTTTGCTAGCTTATCCGTTTATGTCTTGTTGGTGAGGTTTCTTTCCTTGATCTCAATCCGTTAAACAATTGTGGATTTCGTAGTAACCATTTGGTCTATTTTCCACGGTACATGAAGTAGTAATAATGTCAATAGATTCCTTGAAAACATATGGGCTATCACTTTGAATAAGTTTTGGTATGGGCAAGGGAATAATGAGTTTGGTTGAATCATATGCCTCATTTGTGCTAAGGAAACAATGTCAATCATATGTATAATCGGGATTAGTAGGGACTCTGGAGTATTACTTTCAAACCGTAGAATTTAGGGATGGAAATATATGTTTTATCCCCATCATACGCTACATGAAAAAATGTAAGATGAAGCGAATGTTATACTGCCGCCATGGATCAAGGGGCTGCCCTATTTGTATATTTTTCATTTCTATGAGATGAATAATGCAGACGCCATTACTGGGTTTAGTTTACAGGGGTAGGATAATTCGTCGCTTGGTGAATGTGTTTAGGGAATTAAGATCAACTTACAATTTTTATTACTCACTTTGTGATGTTGCTGTGTTAGTGTGAAGTCTAGAGGTGGTATTAATATGAAAGAAGACCAGAGGAGCGTGAAAATTGATTCCACGGATGCTGTGACTAAATGAAAATATGACAATTTCTCAATGTGTTGTTATTCTGTACAAATGGAACTATGGTATGTGATAGGTACTGTATTCTGGAAGATACTAAATAACTTGATGAAGGTGTAAATTTTTTAGAGTTATTTTACAGAGATGCTGGAGTGTCGTAGTTCCTTTTAGAGGGGTTTGACAAAGTGGTTGCAACATTTGAAAACACAACTTTTGCGGTAAGTCGCGAAATAAGTCAGAAACTTGTGATGTTTAAGAAAAGGCATGATTGTTCGTTGTTGGTCGTTTGCTCCTGATGGGTCGTAGTATTTTGTGTTGTTATATTTTCTTATGGGTTGTGATATTGTAGTGGTTAGGTTTAGCGGGATTCTAGAGTTTTAGAGTATCAGTGATTGCTGGAAACATGGAATGTTGTGTAATTTTATTATTCTTAATAGTATGAAATTGTAATTGCTTCTCAGGAATGTAAATTGCTGATAACATCTAATAAGTTTGTGCCACTTTAGTAATTCATGTAGGGAAGTTAGTATAGTATGTTTTTGGTGGATATAATCACTCAATTTAAGGTATAGTATCAATAAAATCAGTCTATTTAACGAATCCATTAGTTAAGCTCTGGCCTTGAGAGAAGGACAGTAAATTCAGCAGTGCCCATATTGTACCCATATGATAGGAAAATAGCCCTTACTCTAACAACCACTTTTTCGAGAAGGGGAGGAAGTGACAACAGACGTTATTTCTGAGCAAAAACTGAAAATACATCTTACCATAAGCCATTTCTAATTTTTGTCATTTCTTTACACATCGCTCTGAAATTTTATTCATATAAAAGATAAGGTTATCAAAACCCAAGTTGGGATTACTTTAATAAGGTATTCTAATCCTACATAATGTAGCTAGGAAAGTTCGTAACTTCTAACATGTGACAGACACTTCTTTTCTGTGCAGACAAACTCTGTTCAAACAAAAAGATAAACGATAGTGTTGTCCCAATTGAAATCTACAGATTAGGTTGTCAATACATGTTTGTTTTAGTGAAAAATGGAATTACTGCAGAGAGAGTGGAAGCAAACAATATGAAGAAGAGTAATAAATTAACCTGACCTTTAGGTATGAACTGTAATCTTATTTCGTGTATTTCAAATTATATTATAATGAATAGGTATTTTGAGATTGGGTTTTTTATTGAACGTAGGTAACATCCAACAGAGGGAATTTAGCACTTATGAGGTGTTAGCGTTCAGAGTTCAGTATAGAATTGCCATCAACAATAGTTTGTAAGTAGTTACAGTTGATGTATATTGTAGAGACCTGATAAATGGAATTGTCATTTGAATTAGATAGAAAACTAACAATTACGCATTCACACATAAATAGTTAATAAGATACAAACATTGGTTAAGAAGTAAATGCACACAATGTTTAGTTACATAATTCATAAAGACATCTATTTTTTAACGGTTTTTGGTTTCTGCAGTTTGACTTGGGCCGCTCCATCTGTCATTTTCTTGGCCCTCTTTCTGTACGTCCTTACTGATTTGACTTCATCATCAACAATAATTGGTTCTTGCTCATCAGTTTGATGTATTTCTTCAATAATTATGTTGCGTCTGTGGTTTGAGTCATTCATTTCAATTCGCAGAAGGAATTTGAATTGCTTGTCTTTACTCAACACCAATTTGCGGTAGTAGTAACATTCTTCCCTCTTTATAATATGTAAACAATTGGATATGTTAGTTGGAAAGGTTTCATTAAGATAAATAATAGACTATGTAAATATGCCCTTACATTTAGTCGACTCTACAAATTAAGTTCATACCTTTACTGAGGTTGATTCTATGTACTCTTGCATGCTGCAGCCTATTAAATATTTAGCCTCCTCAAATAGAATGACTCACGCACGTCGTTCTTTAGCATAAACTTCAGGTAGTATGATGTACCTTCAAAATAGGGTGCAGTATCTTTTAATATAATGTGGTGTGTAATTAGTAAATATTGAATGGTGTTTTAACAAAGACTAACCTCATTTCATATTCGACATTCTCACTATTGCAATTGGTACAAGATGCAGTCTCTTCTATAAATTTCACTTTCTTGTGGCACTTTTTGTAAAACGAATACCATGGGTCATCTTTATTTAGTAAGTCTTCAATTGTTGCTTTGAACTTGTACATACAGTCCTGCAAATCGCCAATATACATTGAACATAGAAATGAATTTTATTAATGGAGAATTCCTTTATAGGTTAGTATCTAGCTGTGAATCAACCAACAAGCTATCCAGAATATGGTCCAACGGTACTTCTGTGGCTCTTCTCATTACCTTTGTTGCTGTTATTGTAATATCTTTGTTGTCGGCCTTTATGATTTCACGCCTGTATTTACGATGAGGTTAGTTAATTGTATCACCCATTTAAAGTGAGGTACGTTCGGTGCATAGTATTATCGGGTTTATAGTGATATTATGAAACTTCACAACGATGATAGTAGAGGAAATATGTCCTGTTATAGCAATTTTCAATTATACTTGGCAGTTTTGGGAGAGTGGGTAAAGTAACAGTGGTGAACATATTAGTGAATGTTGTAATGAACCAGGCTCAAAGGTCGTTTGCTTTGTGGAACATTGGATTGATCAAGACGTTGCCCACAGGAATAGTAGAGATCCCAAATCGGCCTAGTGCGGCAGGACCATTTAAACATTTAGAAACAACAACTATAGTCTGTTTATAGTTGATAAACACGTACAATACACTGTTGATACCTTTGTAGATTGAGACTCTAACGTCACATAAGGCAAGTATAGGCTTATCATCTTGCAGCTTTTCGAGGAATGCACCGTCATTTCCAGTAAAATCTTCCCATAGGGTAACGATTGTATGCTCCATGCTGGATTATTTGTTAGAAGTGAAAAGTCAATACATAACGTAATCTCTATATAGATGGTACATTATATAGCATTGCAACATACAACTCGTTTGTAACAACTATTTCCCGTCTCTTGGAATTTTCCTTTTCAATGAAGGGATTCAAAGAAACTAAAACGCAAATCAAGTCTGGAAATAGATCATGCCGATTAGTCATAACGATAACGTAATGGGGTAAGAAAATAAGAGCTAAGTTGTGTGGATAGTTACCTAGAATAGCACCATTAGGTAATTTATCAGCAAGTTCCAATGATGAAAAGCCATCAGAGAATTTGTCTATTGGAACCTCATGCTCAATCTCCTTTATGATTGTACTATCTGTAAAGGCTAATTCAACTTCTTTATGTACAGAAGAGTAGTTGAGGTTGACACGATCTAAGCGCCCTTTCGCAATGTAGTAACTCTTATTAGCTTCAAGGAGTCCTTCCATGTTTCAATATGCTTATTAAATAGTGTTTCTTGAATCTTTGTCCCCTATTATTAAGCAGTGGAGGGGTGGGATAAGTACAACAAAGATGAACCATTGTAAAATAAGGTAAGTGAAAGTGTCAACGTTGTTACCTCTTTGTCAACTAATATTATCGTTCTGAAAGTTCCTTCATGCCTTGAATTCTTGTAAGGTATAACGGAACCCCTTCGAATAACTAAGACTCGCATGACCGATTCAACGGAGCTTTTAGGTATCTTGTTTATCGGTACACTCTGGTTTGCTAGTTCCATTTCAGTCGCCATCTAGGTTGTATCTCGATGAATGCAGGTACCTGGGGAGATGAGTGCAACAAAGTTAATACTGGCCATTAATGTGTAGGGGTACGATTGATAAGGCGTATGGTAATAGTCTCCAACATTTGGCGCCTATACTACCGTTGTACAGATAAGTTTGCCCCTGTTCATCGCTGTAAACCTGGGACTTTTAAGCCTTTGCAGTTAATGCAAGAGGAAAACCATGTGCAAAGAGTTGACGGTAATCAGAATGAAGACATACCGCCTACTGATTTGGGGGAAATCTCTTTTCATGCAATTTTGGGCAAAGAATTTGCTTCAACTTTGAAACTTCAAGGCACTCTTTGTGGTCATAAAGTTTTGATGTTGGTAGATAGTGGTTCGACGCATAATTTTGTAGAAGAAGAAATTGTCACGAAACTTGGGTTGGAAGTCCAATGTATCCCTACTTTTGGTATCCAGATAGGCAATGGTGAAATTATCAAATGCAACAAAGTTTGTCATGACCTGTCAGTAGAGGTTTCTAATTTGGTCATAAAGCACAATTTCTTCCCTTTTTGGTTTAGTGGCGCTGACATGGTGTTGGGTATACAACGGTTAGCATCCCTGAACACAATACAAGCCAATTGGAATGAGATGTTCTTAATCTTCCAATTGAATGAGAAAACTTATAAACTACAAGGTGTTCTTCAGAAAACACTCACACCAACATCTTTCCAATCAACCCTTGAAGAACAGATGTTGCCTAGAGATGCAATGTTAAACCTTATGAAGGAAGATTATAAGCACATAGACCTCTCTTCTAATGTTTGTGATGCTTCCGTTTTACGTCTTCAACCATATGGCCAAAAATCACTTTAGCTGCACAGTTTCCAGATTTTCGCCTTGAGGACAAGTCGTCTTTCTAGGAGCGGTGTACTGATAAGGCACGTATCTTCCATGCTTATTCAAGGAGGAAGAAACGAAGAAAGATAGGAGAAGATAATGATTTGCATCTTCTCAAATTCCTGGAGGTTTCACCTATGGAGCAATGAGCAGTTTCTTACCGTTATTAGTAGTTATTTGGCAGCTTTTTATGGTTACTAGAAGTTATCTATCCTTATCCTAAATAATTATAAAGTAGTTATAAGTTATCTATTATATAATAGGAGATCTAGTAAATAAGTAGACATATGGTAATATATCTTTTAAATGAAAAAAAGGTTGTTCAAAGATATGAGATACTTATTTCTCTTTGTATTTTTTACCTACCGATAATGTATGTATCTTCCATACTTATTCAAGGAGGAAGAAACGAAGAAAGATAGGAGAAGATAATTATTTGCATCTTCTCAAATTCCTGGAGGTTTCACCCCTGGAGCAATGAGCAGTTTCTTACCGTTATTAGGAGTTATTTGGCAGTTTTTTTTATGGTTACTAGAAGATATCTATCCTTATCCTAAATAGTTATAAATTATCAATTATATAATAGGAGATATAGTAAATAAGTAGAAAAATGGTAGTATATCTTTTAAATGCAGAAAAGGTTGTTCTAAGAGATACGAGATACTTGTTTCTCTTTGTATTTTTTACTTTGTGTCTCTCTTTGTATTTTCTGTTACTTTTATCCAGTAAAAACCTCGGTTTCTATCAGAAAACCTTTCACCAATGTGAATCCATGTATGAGTAATACTTTTACCAATCATGATCATCATAGTAAGCGAGAAACCCTTTCACAATAGCATTGATACTTTCCTCTCATAGCATCCCTAAATCATTTATAATCATTTCATAAAAACATGCATATCTTCATAATTCATAGGTTATTGGGTTCATCATAGGTTCATAGTTGAAAAACATGATTTAGGCATGGGTCAATGTATTTTCAACAAAATATCATGTATTAAAATTAAATCATGCATTAGAAGAATTAATCAACAATAATCAATCATAATCAGATGACACTCACAAAGATTGAATTGAAACCCTAACTCAAACAATTGAATTTGAGATTTAGAAATTGGAACCTTTTGGGACCCCATGGAAGAATG
This sequence comes from Solanum tuberosum, assembly GCF_000226075.1. Lineage (NCBI taxonomy): Eukaryota > Viridiplantae > Streptophyta > Magnoliopsida > Solanales > Solanaceae > Solanum > Solanum tuberosum. The sequence continues at coordinate 394,781 of NW_006239316.1, read as the reverse complement.
GATTCCATGTCTGAATACCCACATAGCTTTCTATACAAAGCCCAAGAAAGATGGAGAATTGGAGACTTGAATGGAATCCTAGCTCTTCTTCTTCTTCTTTAGGTTGAAGGAATTTGGGGAGGAGGAATTTGGCTAGGTTTAGGGAAATTAGAAGAATGGGGTTGAAATGGATAGTTTTAGGTCCTAAAAACCTTATATATGGCTCAGAGTAGAAGATAAAATGACATGGTTTCGATTCAAAACAATTAGGGAAAATAACCAAAAGCCCTTGAAAAGTAATTGTTGAACCCTCTCTACAGTTTTGACCTATTAATTATATATACTATTTTATAGGGGAAAAGTTGGATTAAATTGCATGATTTAGTATTAAAAACATTGTATAGAAACTAGCTAGAAGAAGCATTAACTTTTCACTGAAAAAAGGCTTATTGAACTGTCATCAATACACTATTAAGTATTTTAATTTGATATAATTATATATCAAGTTAAATCATCATCATCCTCAACTTTCTCCTATTTTCATCTCTTCCATATACTACAATGTCCATCCGATAGTAGGCTTATTTTTCATATTGGTGCTTGTGTGTGTGTGTGTGTATATATATATATATATATATAATTAAGGGTCTACAGTTCAAAAGTATATCATTAAATTTACAGTTTTAACTTCGATTTCAGTTTTGTTGATTTTTATTTTTATTTTTGTTGTACTTAATCAAGGTTATTGCATTTTTGTTGCAATGCTAGAAGCTAAAAACTTCCAAAAAAAGAGATAGAACCATACATGCATCTCTCCCATCCGAAACCCCCAACTTCCGTATTCCCAGAGAAGTATGCCAAAATTCCTGATAACAACTTCATTCTAGAAGCTGCCAAAAAAGTGTCTGATATTCTCACGGAAAATACTTCACCACGAACTCTTCTAGGAAATTTTCATACCTTGCGGCGTGTCATTAAGGATAGATCACCTAGTATTGATATATCCCCCATGATTCAACAAGTTATTCTAGTATAAAAACTTGGAACCAGAAACTAACAAAGATACTCGGGAAAAAATCCCAACATACTAGAATATAAAGAATATAAAGGGGGAATTTCTCTTAATATCTTCTTGATGAACCAACATTTCAATATTCTGTAGATGTTTTGATAATGACAAACGTGAACCAGCTTCACAAGTTTGTTCAAGCATTGAGTTGAAAATAGTGGGAATACATAAATCCTTATTAAAAGTAAAGACGCCTAAACAAGGAAAAGAAAGTGCAGAAGAATCCTTATAGGGAAAGGAAAACTTTTTAAAGAAAAACTAATTACTTTCTTTGTCGGATTCAACTAGGGTTTAGTCTTCCCTTAAAAAAGATCTATTGACAAAGAGAAAGATATTTTTTGCAATCTAGAAATTGAGATAACTTTGTGAAATGAACAAGTGTTGTGCTAAAGTGAAAGATGAGAGAAGAAAGAAGAACTAGAGTTAGGTTTTCTTTCTAAAGCTTAGTTTGCATTGTTTCATCATAGAATCAGTTTTTAGGAATGATTGTTCTAAGTGTGAAAAAGAATTTGTGAGGTTTGTAAAAAGAAGTGGGTTTGAATTCTTGGAAAGAAGAGTGCACAACTATCGTTAGTTAGTGTAAGTAACAAAAAGTGGGTTTTGCTTCTTGGAGAGTAGTGTATAGGAATATAGTTAATCGTGGAATAGTTTGAGTTAACTTTTGAGGTGAGGTAACACAGCTAGTCCCTTTGATTATTTAGTTGTAATCTAAAGTTTCTTTTCGATTAGAGTGAAGTTGTGGTGTGAGTTTTCTTCCCTTGAGCAAGGAGTATTTCAAGGATAAACTTGTTATTCTATTTATTGTATTTATTCTCTGCAATGTTTAAACAAGAACCTGGTCAGGTTCTTGTTTAGGTGGTTAAGGTTTCTTGAATTTGTATAGAACAAGTGTTTTCAATAAAAAAAACTTTACACCTTGCAGAGGATCAAAGTCTGCACCACCAACTGCTCAAGAAGGAGCATCTCAAACAAGGACTCCACTATTCAACGAAAAATATAATGGATGGTGGTAAAATAAAATGATGGATCATCTAGTAGAAGAAAATCCCGATCTATGGGGAGTTATTCTAGATGGTCCCACCATAACTATGAAAAACGGTACAGATGGAATTACTCAGGTTCCTAAGTTGGAAAGGAATAGGGTGTTGTTGATAAACTAGTTATTAAGAACAATGTGAAGGCCAAGAAGATCCTAATATGTGGAATAGGTCTTGATGAGTAGAACTAAATCTCTTCATGTCAAAATGAAAAAGTAATATGGGAAACATTGCAGAAAACCCACGAGGGAAAAAAACAAGTCAAGAAATAAAAATTGTTAACTTGAAAAGACAAAATGAGTTGTTCTGAATGATAGACGATGAAACAATTCAAGACATGCATACAAAGCTCACGACTATCATCAATGAAATCTAACCATTAGGAGAAGTGATTACAAATGGAAAGGCAGTTAGAAAACTTTTGACTGTTCTTCCTTAATCTTGGGAAAGCAAAGTGGAAGAAATTACTGAAGCACGCCATCTTGATACTCTAACCATGGATGAACATATAGGAAATCTCATGACTTATGAACTCAAGAACAATCAACAAAACTAAATTAGAGAAAAGAGAAATGAGAAGAACCTGCTTTTCAAGGAAACAACATTGGATGACTTCGAGGAAGAGAACATTGCCCTGATGACCAAATGCAATCCCTTTCCTAAGTGGGCCATGAGAAATCTGATTTATCCTTTCACGAACAAACAGGGACCCAAGTGGATCTAGGTACCCAAAACTAATCTTTGACTGATTTTGTTGGAACCAATTTGGAGAAAAGCTGTAGAAATGATAACTGGAAAGTGCATGCTCCTGAGACATAACATGCGACAAAAATAACTTTTTCTGAGTGAGTGATTTCCAATGCGGAAGTGTAGCCTCTGGAAACGGAAAGACTAGAGAAATAAAAAGAATTGGAAGAGTAGGGCCTACTCACTCTCAAGAAATAAACAATGTGTACTATGTTGATAGTCTGCAACACATGTACTCTATTCCTATCCTCAAAAGATGAAATATTAGACATGTTTGAAGTCTTTGTTAGAAATTGTTGCAAAAGAAATTAAAATGTGAACTATCTAGCATCGACTTAGATCATGCAATAAAATTCGAAAACTAATTTTTTTGAAATTTTACGCCAAAAATGGTGTAGATCATAACTTTTCTGCACTAAGAAAAACACAAAAAATGGCATGATTGAGTGTAAGGACAGAACTTTGGAAGAGTTTGTGCTAGCCATGTTGATCACTAGCAATCTCCAAAGGTTCTATTGAGTAGAGTCTGTAAATACCGCCTGCTAGCTACTAAACAGATGTATGACTCGATCAATAATAAACAAAACTGACTATGAACTACTGAAAGGTAGAAAACTAAACCTGGCACATCTTAGAGCTTTTGGATGTTTTTGTTATGTACACAACAATGGAAAGGATGCACTAGGAAAGTTTGATGCTAAAAGCGATGAGGGAATATTTCTTGGATATTCATCACATAATAAAATTTACATAGTCCATAAGAAAAGAACAAATCATGTTGAGGAAAGTACACATGTTATATTTTACAAAGCTAGTTGATGAGTCCACAATTTGGACTCATTTAGGGCTTTATTTTAACAAAATTATTATCCTCGAATGCATATTTTATGTCAATAACTAATGTATATTTTGTGGGATTCGACCCCAACTCACTTAGTTGGGTTATATTATAGACTAACGATCATTGGCACTTAGTATTAAAAGAAGTGTCCTGATACGTGAAATCAAAATGGCGCCACTGCCGTGAAGTGGTGTTGGTTAAGATTCTTGAATTAAGATAAATTTTGTTCTTGTTAGTTATAGTTGAACTTATTTTTAGTTTTGGTTTTCGTGGGCTTGCTTAGAGTAGCATAAAGGAGCATATCTGGTAGCAACAGTTACCCAATGTATCACCCTCCTTTGTGATTGATGATTTTTATGGATAACATCCTAAAGTTCAAGAAATTGGAGGGTGAAGAAATTTATGAGTTGTGGAAAAGGGTTAAGACCCTATTGCAGCAATGCCCAACCCATGAAATTCCAGATACGATGCTTCTGGAATGCTTCTACCGGGATCTTTCCCTGAAAATAGAATATTGGCTGACCAAATCTCTCCAGGTAGTCTCATCCAGCCACCTTATGCTAAAGCAGCCCAACTCCTTGATAACATGGCCAAGGCCAACAAGGAGAAAGAAAAAGACTAAGAATTGGCTACATTGTTAACCCTGTTCGATGACTTGGCCAAGAAAGTCATGGAATTAGAAGTAGTGTCCAAGAGGAATGACATGTGCATCCCCCCTCACGAGCGTCGAAATATGAAGAAACAAAAGGGTGGGCAAATTGAAGAGGTCCTCTTAATCATTCTACAAAAAGTCGAAAAGCACGACAGAGTGTTGGAGGAGTTAAGAGAGAATGTCTTGATGCTGAACCAGATGACAACCTCTCATTCCATGCTCATTCAGCTACTAGGGTCCCAAATGGACCAAGTGTTGTCTCACCTATTCCCAGAGCCAGAAGAGTTCATTATGAAAATGAGGCAAACCCCACTAATGGAACTTAAGTGGGGACTTGAGCCGTGCCACGGTGTTAACTAAGGCGCTTCTTAGGAGGCAACTCAAGTGTTTTATCGCTTTATTTTTGTTTTAGAAATAATGGTGTGTTGATTGTGCATGTAGAAGTATAGAAAGTATTACAAAGGTAGAGATTGGCGAGCAAAAAGTCAAGTCGGCGCATCACCGAAGAGGTCGGCAAGCCCGAGTTGGATTGCCATTGGACTCAAGACAGTTTTAAGCTGGAGTCTGTAAACCTTGGCGAACGCAGGAGCTGATTGGTGAATCACCGACTAGGTTAGTGATCACGACTTAATCCGTCGTTTGGACCCTCACATTAACTGGAGGTCCGGTAAAACTCGGCGAGGTAAGTGCCCACTCGAAGTGTCACCGAGTGGGTCGGCGAGCAAAACTAATGTCGCCAAATGGATGAGAACTGGACAATTTTTAAAGGCCAAAGGTTTAAACTTTCAAACTCTTTCACTTTTCCTCACTTTTAATCTTCCGAAACTCACACCCGCACAATATTATCTATATTTCTTGCATTTTTATCGCACTTTGGTCATCGGATTTATGTTCAGAGTGGATTACTTTGCCGTCTAGCATTTCAATCTTGATTATTCGGCATCTAAGGTTGGTTTTCTGAACCCCGAGTTGATATTTAGCAATTTGTACTGATTTGCTAGCAATTTGGTCTTAGTGATGTGTGTTGGGCCTCTCTAATCTTAATTGTTTATGTGTGTGCTTGTGTTAATTCGAAAATCTTGCCCATAGTGCCTTTATTATTGAATTCCCGTGATTTTGTGTCTTAAAATTGGTCAAAATGTGTGGGGTTGTGCTTGCAGGTTGTTGGTTCTAGTCGGGTGAAGTCTAAGTAGCCCGTATTTGTGCCAATGACGTATTATGCCCAATTATGGAGCGGTTGACGTTATTTTTAAGGGAAAAAGTCACCAAATGGCCAAATTTGGCCAAACCAGGAAAAGTCTGAGTATCCCGGGAGCATGGGAGTAATGGGTCTTATTTTAATTTGATAGATGTATGTTTTGATTTTGTTTTCGGGGGTTGCGGGGTTGAATTTGAGGAGTTGGGTTGAAAGTAGGCACGTTGGGTCGTTTGGCGAGCTGGGTCGAGCTAGCCTAACCACTCAGCGGTTTGCCGAAGTTCCCCATACCGCCTTTAATTTCATGCTATTTGTGAAGTTTGGTTCTGTAACTTTCGGCGAGAAACCTGAGGTCGCCGAATGAACTCGGCGACTCGTCGACAGTCCTCCTTAATCGCCTTTTGTCTGTGCCCCTTACCCGTAATTGCATTGTAACCTTCGGCGGGCCAATGCTTGCTTGGCGAATGTTGTCAGCGATTCTCCGAAAGGTCTTCCCATCGCCAACATGTCATATTTTCTGAGATTTTTGAGCAAATCCTTTCGGCGAGCCCGACCTTGCTCGCCAAAGAGATTCGGCGACTCGCCGACTGGTTCGGCGAGTCTGTCTGCAACTGTTTTTTCTGTGCTTTTTCTTGAAGAGTTTCTCACTTTTTCTTGATGTTTTGCAGATATGGTAAGAACAAACATCGACATGCCACCCCGAAAAAGAGCACGGGGTATCACAATAAATGAAGGGGGAGAAACTCCTTCCAAAAAGGGCAGAACAGAGGCTCCAACAGGAGGCAAGGACAAAGGCAAGAGGCCTGCATCTAAGGTTCCTGAGCACAATAGGGAGAGAGTGTTTGCTGACTCTTGTGCTGCATTATTTGAGCTTGAGGATGATCAACCCCTACAGTCCCGGCGGACAGAGTTTTGTGCTAGAGCCCGCCCTGACCCATCTAGGGTCCCAGCTGCTACCACTTCTCCTGCAGCTGATACAGTGCCAGCTTCGGCATCTCATGTGGCCCCAGTGCCACTTGTGGTTCCTCCTCCCCAACTCCTTAATAGATTGAAAGCAGATGGGTTGCGGACTATTTTGGAGTAGAAGTTGCTTTCTACAGAGGGACTTGAGGGCAGATACTCCGATGTGAGGGACACCCTCCACTTTCACCGGTTCGAGCAGTTCACCAGGCCTCGGGGACCCTATATTCCTTCATGGGTCAGGGAGTTCTATTCAACATATGGTGAATTAGTTCAAAATAGCAAGAAGAAGACCAGTGAGTTCAGACCGGTAAAGTCGGTCATTGTCCTGGATAAAGAAGTTGGATGCAATAGCGAGTATATAAATATTGTACTTTAAAGGGATCTTGGAGCTACGGAGGCATATGAGGGTTTGCCGGTTACTCAACCCTTGGATGACTTGAAGGGATGGTTGGCTCCATTGATTTCCGATACCACCCCAAAGTGGATCTAGGTAGTGGTCCCGATAGAAAAAAGGGATTTGAGCATTGCTACTCGGTTCTGGTTTGGCTTCATTAGCAGCACCATATTGCCATCCCAAAACGAGTCCATTCTGCGCCGCCCTAAGGCAACATGCTTTGGAGCTATCATATCGTGGAGGAGAACCTAAATGGGACTCCTCATAGAGCAAGAGATGGCCATGAGGGCCAAGCAGAGTCAGACCTCCTTGCCATTCCTAGTCCTAATCATGGAGTTGTAAAGGCGTGCTGGAGTACCTTGGGATGATACGAAAGATATTGAGGTTACCCCTTCTTCCTCCACTGACATCTGACATATTGAGGCTGAGTACACATGAGAAGAGGCCGATAGGAGGAGATCAACTCTGATGGATACAACCCCGGAGGTGGACATTGATTGCTTCGATGCATGTAGAGGCATCTTTGCCTACTCTAGCCTCCGAGCCTTTAGGTACATCTGCTCCGACTTGTTTTTCTTCATAGGCTCCAGGTGCATCTACCTCTGCCCAGCCCACCAAGATCACTCAGGCTATGATCCTGAAGATGGGGCAACTAGCCCATTCAGTTGAAGTGAGGGCGACTAGACTAGAGAGATCTATCCCGTGGATGATTGAGGCTGCCATCTTAGTTACACTTAGCCCCATTTAGACTTCCATTGACACTCTTACTATGAGAGTTGAGGCTTGTGAGAGTAGACAGGGGGAGACCTCCGAGGTTATGACTTTGTAAGCCGATGTAGCAGATTTATGGAAGGACGTAGACTATCTAAAGTCTACTGACTTCAATTCGTTACTAAAGGCTGCTGATGATGTGGATGCTCCTGAGACTTCAGAGATTCCTCCAGCTACCACCAGAGATGTACATACGGATGATACAACAGTTGATGAGTTAGAAGCAGAGACTGATAAGGAGCAGATTGAGATAAGGGATGAGAGCATATATAGAGATTTTCCAGATCTTGAGGTGACGATTGTGCAGACGGTGATCCATACATCGCTGACAAAGACATCCATGGTAGCTCCTAGTGGACCTACTCCTTCTTAGGTGACTTCGGGCACTGATGCCTAGGTTTCGTGCACCACACACGGGCACTGACGCCTAGATAGATAGAGCGATTATTTAGACAAGATCCCTTTTTACCTCCCTCTCCATCTTACTTTTTGACTTGTGGATATTATTTTGCTTGCATTTGAGGATAAATGATTTTTATTTGTGGTGGGGGTGAGGCCAACCTTGTGTGATTGTTTTTCTGTTTATATTTGGGTTTTTGAGCTATAATTGTGTTTTGCACTGTTTTTGTGGATGACTGAGCTTGTGGCTCCTTGTTTTTAATTGAAATGATTTTTGGACCCTTCTGAAAAATTTTGTGCCACCATTTGTTTGTGTTTGAATGTGGTTGTTTTCTTGCAAATTTGAATATCGGTCTTGATCAATACCGATGACTTGAATAGTGCTCATAATCGAACAAAAATAAATGTGCAGCTACGATGAGGCCAAATGAAGTTGCATAGACAATATGTGAACTTTTTAAATCTCGTTGTGACTAGCCAAGTATCGAATTGAGTCTCTTGTGATGAACATTGCACACTAGCGAAAGTGTGGAGTATTGTTTGACATTGGTGTCAATGCCTTGTGTGATGAACTTACAGTGAACCATGCGTGATGACACCTAGAATTTGCCCCATTGGTCCGGTTGACTAAGTGATGCAAGCTCTTGAGAGGATCTTAGGCAACTTTGAAGAGTGTGAAACAATTTGACATTATACCTCTTTTTGTGGCCTACCTTGTGAGTGTATCAAATTCGCTTGAACACCTTTTGAGCCTTACCCTTTTCATGGAAGAAACTTGATGAAATTGTGACCTTTCTTGAACCATTACCCTTAATCCTCATGATTTGTGGTTTATGTGAATAGCCAACTTAGGCCAAAACCCTAAGTCAGGGGTGTGTTGAAAAGAGAAGGTAAATCAAGAAGTACAAAGAAGTCCCTTTTGACCCATGGTTTTGAGAAAGATGGATTCCTTCCATACAAAAAAAAAGAGCGAAAAAGTAAAAGAATGAAAAAGTTGTGGAATAAAATTGTGAAATTTCAAAAAGAATTGGGGTGTCCAACAGTCCATGGAAAGTGAATAATGGACTGACCTTTGAGCATGAATGAGAATGATAAAGACGAGGGAAGAAAGTGTTGTTCACGCCACATCTCATGAGGATAGCAGCCACTGAGCCTAAATGATCATTCATTCACACTCAGCCCCATTACAAACCTTGAGAAGACCTTTTTGATCTAGAGTGAGCTGAAAAAAGTGTTGATTGGAAAATACGGGCAAACCTATAGGTGAAATCATGCATTGTGTTCATCTTTGTGAGTGTGAGTGTTGCATTTGATTACGAAGCTTTAAATTGTTGAACCATTGTATGTGAATATGGAATCACTCTTTGTGTGAGGGCATTTGAGTACCTTTATTGAGCTTGAACTTGCATTTGAAGCAAGTATTGTGAACTTGAGAGTCTTTGATAATAGTGAGTCACAACTTGAATCTTTGAGTGCACATTTGATCCTTGAATGAGTAAGTTGAGTCTTTTTGTGTGCATTCATGATTGAGTCTTGTGTAGCACTCTTTGAGACATCATTTTTAAACTGCTGAACTTGAGTTTTACTAGAGGACAAGCAAAAGTTTAAGTTGGGGGTGTTGATGAGTTCACGCTTTGGACTCATTTAGGGCTTTTTTTAATAGATTTAGTGTCCTCAAATGCATATTTTGTGCCAATAACTGATGTAAATCCTTGATTTTCAGGCATTTGGATTGAGGTATAAAGCATGGACACTAATGATAAAAAAAAGGAACAAGGCAGTTAAAAGAACGAAGAAAAGAGGGCCTGATGATCGCTTAACCAAGTGGGCGAGTCGTCGAATGGCCATGATCTCGCCTAAAGTTGTAGTGTTCCAAGCCCTGAAGGAGAAAATCAAGTCGGCATTAGAAAGGAGAAGTTGGCGAGGCGCTGAACGGTTTCGCGGTGCAGTGCTAGATCACCCAAAGTTACAGAACTTGAAGATGCTGAAGGCCAAAGCAAAAAGGCGATGGAATTGACCAAAGGGCGGATTGTCGAGTGGATCAGCGATCCCGACTTATTGCGCCGAATGGTCCATCGCAACATACTTTTGGCAGTTATAAATACATTTTGAAATTCTTAGTATAGTATCAAATTTTTATCATTTTCAGTATCAGTTTTTAAACTTTTAGAACTCTAAGCTTGGAGACAATATTTTTCTTAGCTTTGAAGATTTCCATTTTTGAGAAATTGGAAGTGGGTCTTTGAAATTCTTCAACCTTGACCTTTGTAAAGATGAAATTAATCATACCTAGTTGATGGAAACACAATTTGGTAACGATTTCTATTTTTTATGATGTCTAGCTAAAATTTCAATTCTTGGGGTGTGATTATGGGTTGATTTAGCTACTAGGTATTGTTAATTGATAGTTTAAATGTTGTTTAAAAGTGATTTCAATCAGTAAATGTGGTTTAATTTAAAGGGTTGTAGTTGCAAATGCAATTCTAACTTCATGTTTTTGGCCTGCTCGAGAGAGGTTTTAAAACCAAGATTACTGATTTTATGGTCTATGGGTATTGCGTTGTCATGGGTTCAGCTCGAAAGAGTGAATCCTAAACCCTTTTCCACACATTCAGCTCGAGGGAGTGAATGGACTAAAGCGAAGGCTGTTCTTAATTGTTGCTCATTGGTGTTCGAGAGAAACCAATTTGATTCGGGGTAAATTGTTAGAGATAAAGTTTATCCCCACTAAATTTTAGCTTATTCACTGATTTACAGCTATTTACTATCAATTGCAATTACCCATTTGTCTACCTTAGCCCATAATCCAATCACATCCCAAGAACCTGTCTCTTTACTTGTTTATTCGTGTTATTTGTTGCTGTTGTAGTTGATAATTACAATCAAAACCCCCATATTTTACACTTGTGTCACCCCTTAATTTGAAACTATGCTTTTATTCGTAAATGTTTTTAACTATGATTGATCTGAACATATTTGTACTTGGCTCTTGAATCTTAAGCACGTACCACACTCTGTGGGATTCGACCCCAACTAACTTAGTTAGGTTATATTACTGACTAACGATCATTGGCACTTAGTATTGGAAGAAGAGTCCGGATACGTGAAATCACTAATCACATTACTAATAAAGATTTCTAGGTTGGTTGCATAGATATAGGATTGGAAGAAAAGCCACACAACATTGGAAGTGGATTTGATAATGATGAAGAACTGGTTCGTTCCGAAGAATCTATTCAAGAACCTGCACCTGAAGTACATGCGGCACCACATATTACAAGAAACAACAATTCAAAGGAACCAAGTTCATCTTCTCTGGGAAATGCACCATATGTTGAAACAAGTAATTAGAAATACAAAAGTTCTGATCAAGTTCAAAAAATTTGCAGTCCTCTTGATTAAGGGATTGGCACTAGGTACCAATTGAGGACCTTATGTGCATTCTCAAATTACTTATCCCTAATAGAACATAAAGAAAACACTTATAGATGCAAATTGGATTTTTTCCATAAAGAAGGAACTGAATCAGATTGAAAGAAGCAAAGTGTGGAACTTGGTTCCTAGACCTTTGAATAGAACTGTGATTGGAAGTAGATGGGTGATTAGGAAAAAAATTGACGATCAGGGACAAATCATTATAAACATAGCTAGACTAGTAGTGCAAGGATAAAATCAAGAAAAGGTAACCCTTGTTGACTGCTCCTGCCTGCTTGATGATCACTATCTTGCTCCTGAGCCGGTCCTCCGTGGACCTGGTCCTGTGTCACAAGTGCTTGCTGATCTTAATGTGGCAAGGGGTCAGAATAGGGTGCTTCAAGATGAGGTTTATACTATATGGGCTGCTCTTGCTGAATCTCACCGGGAAGTTTCCAAACTGAAGGACTAGTTGCTTCTTGGGTTGGAACTAATGTATACCAAGAATTCTTGGAATTCCTTGGGGATTCTTGAGTGGTGTTGAGCTAACTATAGCACAAAGCCGAATCTCTTTGGTTAATAAAATCGAACAGCTTTATAGAGAAGAATCCTTATAGGGAAAGGAAAATTTTTTAAAGATAAAAAATAATAACTACTTTCCTTCTAGAATTCAACAAGGGTTTAATTCTCCTTTATAATAGGATCGATTGAGAAAGAGAAACACAGTTTTGCAATTAAAAAATAGAGAGAACTTTGTGGTAAGAACTCATCCGGCGCTAAAGTGTAAGGGCAGAAGAAAGAAGAACTAGAGTTATGTTTTCTTTCTAATTTTTAGTTTGCATTGTTTTATTTTACAATCACTATTTAGGAATAATTGTTCTAAGTGTAACAAAGAATTTGTGAGGTTTGTAATAAGAAGTTGGTTTGGCTTCTTGGAGAGAAGAGTGCACAACTGAAGTTATTTAGTTTAAGTAACAAGAAGTGTGTTTGGCTTCTTGGAGAGTGGAGTATATACTATAGTCATGGAACAGTTTGAGCGAACTGGTGAGGTGAGGTACTTCAATTTGTCCCTTTGATTATTGAGCTGTAACCTAAAGTTTCTCTTTGATTATTGTAAACTTGTGGCATGGTTTTTCTTCCATTGAACAAGGATGGTTTTCACGATGAACTTGTTGTTCTGTTTAATGTGTTTATTCTTTTCAACGTTTATATAAGAACCTGGTTATTGTTTAGGTAGTTCAAGTTTCTTCAAATAGTAGGTTTATTTTTCATTTTTGTGCTTGTATATATGTATCTCTCTTATTAAGGGTCTATAGTCAAATATCTATTATATCATTTACAATTTTCACTTCGATTTCATTTTGTTGCTTTCGTTTTCTATTTTGTTATATGTAATGAAGGGTGTTGCATTTTTGTTGCAATGCTAGGAGCTAAAAACTTTTTTAAAAAAGGAGTAAGAATCATACAAGAGTCACTCCCATCCATAAAATCCAGCATGTGTATTCTGAGGGAAGTATGACAAATATCATGATAACATGTTTATTCTAGAAACTACCAAAAAGTATTGGACATTCTCACGGAAAATACTTCACCATGAACTCTTGTAGGAAATTATCATAGCTTGAGGAATGTCATACGCTGTCATTCAGGATATTGCACTCCATATAGATGTATCCGTCATGATTCAACAAGTTGTTCTTGTATAAAACTACAATGAAGAAACTAACAAAGACACACCCGAAGAAAAACCAACATACTAGAATATAGAAGAACATAAAACGGGGAATTTCTCTTAATCTCTTCTCTCAAAGAAGAAGACTCCAATTATTGTTAGGTAATATAATGGGGGTTATGACAATTAAAAATATCATTCAATTTTCAATAAGTGGCCACTCAATGCTATTGAATGAGCCCTAACTGTCTTGAAGGGATTGGATTAGGAATAATGGAACATTAATAGTCATTCAAGAATTGGAATCAATTATCTCATAATATAAATTGAAGATACAACAAGACATATTCATTAGAAAAATCTTGAACAGAAGAAAACTCAAGTTGCTAGAGCCAAAAACAACATGTGACCATACGGAAACTTCACAGTGAGCAACTTGTAAACTACACGGGGTGTAAGCCACAACCTGTTGAGGAAATGATATCATAGCCTGACTGTTTCTCTAGAAATGCATCAGCAGTACCAGATCTTATTCTGGGACAGTGTTGTATGTTTGATATACCGTGAGTTTACGGTATTTCTAATACATTTCACTTACAAGTTGTGTGTGTCTAGGGCCTTTTTGTATTGGTTTTTATGTGTTTTTATCATATTTTGCAGGAAAGATGTTCAGGCGCGGAAGTAAAGAGAGAGCTGAAAGAAATGCAGAAAAGGGCATCTACGGAGGTGATCTATGGACCGTAGGCCATTGACGCTCCGTAGATGGTGGTCGTAGATCAGCAGGCAAGGCATGGAAGGCAAATCAGGGAAATTTGACCAAGTGTGGAACCACGGTGACCATTGACGGTCCGTAGATTGATCTACGGACCGTACTGTTGATCCGTAGAGTGTTACTGCGAGGGTTCCAGTGTACTTGATTTTTGAAGATTCTAAGTGTGGAGCTACGAAGAGGGATTGACGGACTATAGATCGATCTACGGTCCATACTGTAGCTCTATCGTTTGCTTCAGAGAAGATGATTTTTGGAAGATAAAATTTTTTTCTAATTCCTGGCTGACAGAAGGGACTCACGGACCGTTGATCCATTGACGGTCCTTGAGTCAGTCTCATGGAATGAAGACTCGTGCCTGAACAAACTTTCCTTATTTTGTTTCCCTTTTAATTTAGGCCTTGTTTTCTATAAACAGTGCTTGTAAACCTCATTTTTTATGGTTGGTTTTTATTACTTTTATTCTAGTTCTTGACTTGGGAGATTAACTTCCAACTTGGGAAATTATTAATTTCCTAAGATCGTTTTGAAGATTTGGGATTTGCAATTTAAGTTGAATTTATGAGTTTAATATTCTTCTTACGTAAGTTCATAATTCTTTCATCTAAAACAATGAATTTTGTTCATATAATATGGGTAACTAAAACTCCACAACTAGGGTTGTGGGAACCATGAGCGATTAACAAAGTATGAATAGTAAATAAGCAATTCTTGAATAGTGTGGTGCATGCATTTCTAATTCTTTCGTTTAGATGTCTTTTTAGCGGTTGCAAACGTTAGAATTCGCCTTGTTTCTACTTGCCGGACCAAGGAGGTAATCAACAAGAAAAGAATTATCAACATAGATTTAGTGTGATACTATCTAATAGGCTAGTGTCGATTGGTGCGAAGTAATAACTAATCCAAACATCGATGTAAATGTCTAATATGAGATAAAAGGTAAGGGGTTAGTAAAATTATACACACGTAGCCGGACCAAGGTGCGGGGTGAAATTCTCTAGATGCCGGACCAAGGATATAGAGATACCTAACTTATCACTTTGCATGTAGTACACTAGGAAAGGATTGCTATTATTAGGATTACTGCGTTATGAGTTTGTGGGGAACACATATACCCTAGTTAATTCTCTCATCTTGATAACAACCTAAATTGACTTTTGATTATTGATTACTTATTGAGTTCTTACAATTTGTTTCACAAAACCCCCCCCTTTAATTACTCGTTTCTGGAAGTAATTTGACTAATTGAATATAATTTTTGGTTAAAATAAAGTCTAAACCATTTTCCTCGTGGGATCGACCCCAACCTACAAGTTGGGTTCTTTACTTGATAACGACCACTTATGCTTCTTTAGGGAGGTGTAATTTGAGCGTATCAATGTTCAAGATCTTAAGTTCCTTAACCAAATCGTGTAAGAAGGGTAAGTTGTTGTCCGACACCAAAGGGAAACTTAACAGTAAGAGGATCCAAAAATGGAGCAGTATAGCACTAACCAATGTTTTAATATAATAATCAGTGATTCCACAATTAGGAACATGCAGTTCAATATGAAACCAACAATAGTTTGAAATTTTTACTAAGGTTGAATCGATAACATGTCTGCAACCATCTTTGATCAGAGACTTCAGAGATCTCTAGTGCTGCTCTATTATGGCTGAAATTGATTTCTCCGACACCAAAGGGCAACCAGACAGTGTGAGGATCCGCAAATTGAGTGGTTTTGCATTGACCAAAGCTATAATCCCATAATCGGGGATTCCACACTTGGAAACATGAGTTCATTAATCAAGTAGATAGATTTGAAATTTCTTCGAAGGTTGAATCAGTAACATGTCTCGAACCATTTACAATCAAAGAGTTTAGAGATCCCCCGTGCAACAAAACTATTGCTGAAACTACTTTGTCTATAATATTGACACACCCACTTATGTTCACTTCCACAAAATTATTAGACATACATCATTGAACAAAACGGAAGATCCCCTCGTCAATTATATCAAGAAGTCGACTCAACTCTATATAAGTCAGTTTGTGATACAATCTACATACTACATCAATGGTTGCATTGCCTACTCAAGGACAATTGCAAATAGTTGAAGATACTAGTGAGTTGCAACAAGGAGCAACCAAAGGGAGTTCATGTTTTACATCTTTCATACCAAAGCAGTTCACCAAGGAACTATTCTTCAGTTTCATACCATGGTTCAATAGTATACCAAAAAACCTAGCCTGGATAATTTTGTGGCATTCCTTTAACCGAAAGCTCTGAAGTGAGACTGAAGCTTTGACATAACCAATCAGGCAATCAGCTGAAAGGACATTACTTTTTCGGGCACAAAACAACATCAACTTTGGACAACACTCACAAATAACTTGAAGAACCAAATACTTGACTCCATTGCAAGCATTTATTAAAATGACCATAAGCTTCTACAGATGTTAACTTGTTCACTAGAGCCATAAACCCTTCTCTTTTACTTATTCAAGACAACTAAGAGCTAGATTTTTTGGTGTAGTTCCATGATGTGAAATAATATCTAGAGAGATGTTACTGATGTTTAATCTCTTGAGCTTGACCTTTGTTAAAACATGACCAGTTGAATGAAAGAGATCCGCGATTCCTTGATCTCCAATGAGTAGACAATTTTTTTAATATAACAAGCTTCAGATTCGGGAAATATTGACCCACATCTTTTAGAGACTCATTCCCAATGTATGAACAATCATTTATTGACAAACAGGTCAGATTGGGACAACTTTTCACAATGTCTAACAAAGAGTTATCATTAATGCTTGGGTATTAGAAAAGATCAAGCTTCTTTGACAGATGATAGTCATGAGCAATCTCACATAACCCTTCATCACAAACAGAAGACACATTCCACGAGGAAAGTTCTCTGAGAGTAGGGCAACCTCGATGGATAAACTTGAGACCAACATACGTCACAGCACAAAAAAGGTTGTTTTCCCAAATAGATAGCTTTATTAAACCTCCACGATTTGCAATTCCAACGTCAATACCAACAAGTCTAACATTTGTGATTTCCTACAAATAGGGGACCTGTCAAGGTATCCATTAGATTCTGCAATTTCATCCTTGCGAATGTTGCTTCAAATCGTAAGCCATTGCTTGGAAACACAAGCACAGGTACTTTTCTCTTGCCACTAGGAAGATATTTGAATACCTAAAAGAAGAATTTTTTAGGAAGGATTTCAATAGAAGGATGATTCTTCTTGCTCAAAATTTTCAAAAGTAATAGTGACATAAATCCTCTTCCCATTTTTCCCATGTGATAAAAGCATAGATGATTGTCTTGGACTTGGATGTGAAGCTTGGAAGAAAGCACCATTTTTTGAATACCACAAGATTAAAAACATCAAAGTATGATCATATTCTCTTACCACCATCCTATATAAACTATCACTTCAATAGCTATTTTTCCTCAACAAATATTTTCTCCTTAGGCTAAACATTATATAGATTTAGAAAAAATAACATGTTAAGGGTCTGAATATATTCTAACCCATCGACCAAACAGGCTAGCTAGTCAACATGACTTTAGATTTTTTTATTCATAGAAACATCTTCAATACAATCACGTAAATTTCGTTAGCTTTGTTTTCAATATCAACTAACAAGGAAAGTGATTGAAGCAGAATTCTAAACCTTAAGAATTGAGCTTCAATCACTTTCCATGTTATTCGATATTGAAAACAAAGCTAACTAAATTTACGTGAATGTATTGAAGATGTTTCCATGAATAAAATAAATCTACAATCATGGTGACTAGCTAGCCTATTTGGTCGATGGAATAGAATATCCAGTCCCTTGACATGTTATTCTTGTTAAATTTATATAATTTTTAGCCCAGGAAGAACATATTTCTTGAGGGAAAATATCTATTGAAATGATAGGTTATATACAATGGTGATAAGAGAACATGATCTTTGTTTGATGTTTTAATTTTCTAGATTTCAAAAATTGGTGCTATTCTTCCATGCTTCATATCCAAGTCCAAGACAATCATCTCTGCTTTTATCACATCAGAAAAAATGGGAGGAGGATTTCTATCACTACTACTACTTAAAGTTTGAGTAAAAGGAATCATCCTTCTTGATAAATTCCTCTTTGAGGTATTCAAATATTTTCCTAGTGGCCAAGAGAGAAGTACTTGTGCTTGTGTTTCCAAGCGTTAAATTAGGATTTTAAGCAACATTCGCAAGGATGAAATTGATGAATCTAACGGATACCTTGCCAGGACCCTTGTTGGTAGGAAATCACAGATGTCAGAACGGAGGGTGGAGCTCTGGGATCAAGGGCAGTTCATTATCCTGGCCTAGGGTTGGAGCCAATGAGGAAAGTGAATTCCATAGATCCGTTTGGGAAATTGAATGAGTAGGTCTCACTTGCTGAACTTCCTGCTATTGCCGTTGGAATTGCAAACCTTGGAGGTTTAGCAAAACTATCTATTTCAAAGAAACAACCTTTGTTGTGGTGTGATTGTTATTGGTCTCAAGGTTATCGCTCGAGGTTGCCCTACTCTCAAAGAAATTTCCTCATGGAATGTGTCTTCTATTGGTGATGAAGGCTTATCTAAGATTGCTACCATCTGTTAGGGAAACTTGATCTTTTCCAATGCTCAAAAATCATTGATAAGTCTTTGTGGCGCCTTTAGTGTTTGTCACGTCCAAGTCATGTTTGATACACTTGACCAATACCATGTATCCTTGGATTATTTATTAATTATTGTCCATGATACAAGGTACATTTGATTGTTTCCATCCTTGGAATGCAAGTCAGTAGTTCACCTTTACATACACCCTTAAGAAATGCACTATCAAAACAAATTAACCCTTTTTTGTGCTCCAAGACAAATATAAATTCCCATAAATACCTCTATTCCAGGAATTGTATTTCTTGGATGTCCTAACAACCACAATAGTTCATGAATTTGTAGACTTTAAATCCTCAGCATAATCATACAACTTTTTTACTAATATATAGTCCATAATCCTTTTCTTCACAACCCTTGAATTTGATGGAGTCTGATGCTAGGCTCACTCATGATTCTCTCTTCGTAAGTCATATTAATCCACTGTGGAGTACATTACTTGTTTCTTGTTCTTTTACAACACTGATGGATAGGAAAATATGTATTCAAAATAAAATTTATAGTATTACCATCAATACTTCCAAGAATATGCCAAGGACAACCCTTCTTATACTTGGCCCTGATCCTCTCCTTTTCGTTAGGTTTTTGTTTCAGGTTTACATCCTTCTGAATACAGTAAGTTTGTAGTGCTTCTATGAACTCAACATTCTTCACAAAAACCATATACAACTTGAATAAAAAAAAAATGGAAGTTGAGTCAAAATAGACCTTGGTACTTTCATTCCTAGCTTGTGGATCTTCAACCTCATTAGACTCAACATGATCCCTTCATATTCACTAATATCACATCCAGGATCTAAGCTATCAAAATACAGGTCATTCCTACCCAATTTTCCTTCATATCTTCCCCTATTATTCTTATTAATATCTTCAAAGCAATATCTACACGTACATGACCAGATGCTATCTCCTCTACAATTATTCTAGAAGCTATATTTACTAACTTGTTCTTGAATGTTTGGTTGTCTAGCTTTATCAAACTCATCATCCAAGTCACTTAAGTCATCAATGTTCTCATCAACATCATAGCGTGACTCAGAATTAAACTGTTCAACATCTAAATTTACATCGGATTCATCAGGTGTTTGAAGGTGGTAGGAAGAAAATTTATTACCTTCACCTTCATCTTCATCTAAGTCCTCTAAAGAAACCTCAGGAGAACCAGTCTCCTTATTCTTTCCTTCCTGTACCCTAGGTTACTAATCTACTTTTGTATTTGTATCAACATTTTTATCAAATCGTTGAGGGGAAGATACATCAGCCCTAGCATTTATAACAATATATGGGGGGCCTTACCTCTTTGGAAGTCATCAATTAGGATAGTTGCACCTCATTATCATCCTCAACAATTAAAGGAGTATTAATTTAATGTACCACATATACATCAACAAAGTCCCAACTCTTAGAGTTGTTAATAAATCTTAACAGATTAGCATCATTATTTAACATGTAATAACCACCTCTTTTGTTAACTTATCACCCAAAGGTTTCAACTTTATCAACTCTCAATTCTCTAGCTAATTTATTGAAAAAAAAACAAGATATGCTGCTCATCCACATGTATTGCTATTTTTTCAAGATAAAAAATTCCAATGCCATACCTGAGTTTTGGGTCTTATAAGAAAAACCGTCTATAATGCATTTGAAGCATTACAATTGTTGAAGCCATAATGTTACAATGCCGGCAGAGTATCGAGAATACATTAAACAAAAAGCCTAATTTATAAGTAATTCTTTATGGATTACAACAAATTAAAAAGCTCTATAATAATCCAATTGGATCACTAACAAGAACGAAATCCAATTGCAATTGACAAAAAACATATTTCAAATGAATTTTACGATAAAAACTCTAGAATCACAACATATTCACAACAAATGTCATTGATGTATAACAACTTTACAAAATTGCTATTATGCGTATATAAGGCATGTAACAAATCAAACTTCTTCCAAAAATCATACCATAGGCTCTACAAAAGTTCTAATCCCTAAAACTCTAAAATACAACAAAATCCAAAATCAAACACCATAAACAACTGCAAAAAAAAGATATAATAACAAGTTAACAAACTTACAACTATAGAGTGAAATGTGAACTCAAAACCTTAGAAAAAATAAAAAACAAAATTACGGTAATCAGTAATGGAATCAGGCCAATAGAGAGTATGAGGATCTGGTTGAAATGAAAAACAAAGAAATGGAGGTATGAAAGAAAAAGGAAATTAGTTTTAACATATCATTTCCTATGAAACTTTTTAAAATGATGTGGAAAGCTTCGTGGATGCGTTAGTAATTCACGCACCACTAGGTAGTTCAAAAAAGGTTTTAAAATGTTGTGTTTCAGTGGGGTTGAGGGTTCAGCTGGCAAAATGGTGAGTAGAAGGGTCTAGGTGACAAATGAACTCAAGTACATGGGCCTGCCTGGCTATTCTGCCTTTTCACGACCCAAAGTATACCCTAGGCATAACATAGTGTATAGGACCCCGAGAAGCCCCACACAAGCCACTTAGCATGTATAAACAAGATAATAGAAAATCAAGAGATTTTAAAAGACAATTCATATCATAAAGAGTTTTGTAAAACAAAGCTGAAGTCTATATAGTCTTAAATTCATCTATTATATCACTAGTGATCAGGACGTAACCCTGTCATAACGTACACCATTTGAAATGTAAAGATAAAAAGCAATAATACGTTTGGTCCTTGAAACATAAGGACTCACCAATCTTCAATAGCTACTAAGCGATCCCTAGCCATGGAGATGGGAAGATGATGCATTAAACCCTACATTTGGGAACAATGTAGGCAAGAGTATTCGTCAGTACAAAAATGTACCACTGATAGCAATGCATAGAGATATACAATCATGCTAAAAAACCATTTCTTGTCATGAAAAGACCAGGTTAAAGCAATAAGAAAAAGGTTAGAAAACATCATAGTAATCATGGTCAAATGCAAGTAAAACTCATCTTTCAACACTTGTGCGATACTTCTTGAAATTTCCTTAGTTCATCATTATTAATGTAGTAAGTAGCCTGAACTTACATAGAGACCATGTGAGCTATAACATGGAATCTGGTGTCTGCCCCACACCGAAATGGGGTGTCCTTACTTGTCAAGGTAAGAACCTAAACTTCTAGCCTACGTGGATCCACTAGCTAATTTTTATCAAAGAAATTCATCCTATGGGGGCACATAAGTATGGGATAAGCAGATAGCTACTAGAAACACGACCTCTAGCTACTGGAGAGCTTCAATCTCAATAGCCACTCAGTGTTAAGAATAAATCCCACGGAATAGTCATAAATTATTACTTGACCTATCTTTCATGGAAGGCACATCAAATAGACAATCCAATCTAAGTTTCTTTAAAATGGCTCCTAAATCTTCATTCAAAGTTAAGTTGAGAAAACCTTTCAACTCTAAGAATCCGTATGCAAGAAAACCCTTTGACTCATTATAGAGTAGTATGTGAGAAATCCTTTCACAACAATAAAACTAACAACATTTATGTGTTACTCTCAAAGAAACTTAAATGAATTTTCATCAATTTCATAAAGAACATGCATATCTTCATAAACTCATATTTCATAGATCAAAACCCACATTATATCATCTTAGCTTAGAAAACATGGGTTATGCATGGGTTCATGGGGATTCATCATAAAAATTGGAATTATTTCAACTCATGTATAATACTTCATAAAACAATCAATTGAATCAACATTTAAAGGAACCAATGACATAGAAAAAAACCCTAACTTCAATTGAAGTTTTCTAACTTTGTAAATTGAAAAATTTAGGAACTCTATGGAGGAAAGAGCTCCATAGATGAATACTATCATACCTTGATGCCAAAAGCTTGAAATCAATGGAGGATTAGAAGACTTGATCTTGAAAACCGTAGCTTGACTTCTTCTTATTTTAGAGAGAAAAATATTTGGGGCAAGAACTTGGAGGGATTTGAGGAAATTTAAAGAGTGGTGTAGAATGGTTAAACTTTAGGCTTAAAATACTTATATATGGTCTAGGATTAGGATTAAAACGGCCTAGTTTATGTTATAGATGCATAGGAAAAAACCCATATACCATTGAAAAAATTACTGACGGGACCCTTTCACCGGTCATTCATCGATCCACGTCCCATGAAGGCTATTTTAAACAAGAGGCCTAGATTTGTTTTCTAAGTCAATCTCCGTGGATAGTTCTACCATTCGTGGACCCTTCTACTGGCCGTGAACCTTTCCGTGAATCATTGCCATAGATTAATTTTCACAAGGGTTGGGTTCAAGGATGGGTTCACTAACCGTGGACTCTTCCACCGTCCTTGAACCCTTCCTTAGACCATTGCCTCGAATATTATTAACAAGGCTTGGGTTCAAGGATGTGTTCACTGACCGTGGACTCTTCCACCATCCCTGAACCCTTCCTTAGACCCTTGCCTTGGAATACTTTTCACAAGGCTTGGGTTCAAGGATGTGTTCACTGACCGTGGACTCTTCCACCATCCCTGAACCCTTCCTTAGACCCTTGCCTTAGAATATTATTCACAAGGCTTGGGTTCAAGAATGGGTTCACTAACCGTGGACTCCTCCACTGTCCTTGAACCCTTCCTTAGAACCTTCCACCATTCTTGAACCCTTTCTTACAAGTCCTTTTTTGAGGTGTTACATGCCTTTTACTTAATGTCACACTCCGAGCCTACATCCTAGACCTGACCGACACTTGAGAACCATTGTTGGTCCCCAAGCAAACCCTTAGCCTCTCTACATAGTGGAAGACCTACTCAAGCAATAATAGGCTAAAAACAGAATTTAGAATTCTTAAACTCAAAAAAGTACTCAACTAAAACTGCCTATAAAATATTCAATCACATAAGTATAATAATTTGCAAAAAATATATATCAGGGAAAAGTAAATACTGAGAGATTTCTCAACTCTAGCTTTCTATGAAGCCTGTATTATTCAAGATGAATGTCGATACAAGACTCACGACATCTCAAGAAAACTGACTAGAACATAAATGTGAAGTCCTCCAGAATGAAAGGAGGCTCACCCAATCTATTTGAAATGCCAAGTGATCTCAACAAAGAGCCTATTTATAATGCTAAACACGTGTATCTACATCATAAAAATATGTAGGTCGAAATACATCATTGAATTTAATGTACGAGTATGTAATATAGGTGAATGGATAAATAACTGGACTGATAAGGCTGAAAAATTATTTCCTCCACTCAACTCAATACAAGCAATGATAAGAGATGAATATATTTAATGAATCATAAATAAATGATTTTAACTCATGCATCTATATAAAAATACAATAAAAAAAATCTTTACTCTTATTTGTTAGATTCTCTGACAAACAACCATCACTATGAGCTACGTGATAATATAGTGTCTCGCCCACGATGTCAGAACTGTCATATGTCTTGTCGGGGTATTGAACACTTCAACTAAGTCGATCCACTAAACCTCTTCTTGAAAGAAATAAGGTGTCTCTAAAAAGTACGATAACTTACCTACGTAAGATGTGCATTAAGATTAAGATGTCGTAATCTGAATGTATATATCTGAATATTTAGATGTAGTTTCTAGGTATGAACATTGAATCATTAAGATTGTTTATTTTTAATATATGAATGTGCATAACTTATTTTATTTTAAAATTAAGAATTAAACACTGTATCAATAAAAGTTATAATCCAAACCATAGTTTAAAAAGTTTAGGTATTATCCTTTTCTTCTTTTTATTTTCAAAAAATTAAAGTGGTACCTAGAGCATCTAAACAAAATTAGAAGCCTAACACCAAATTATAACAAGATGCCTTAAATATTTACACACATGCACAAAAATACTATTATATTTGGGTTGCCTTTTCTATTCGTACATACTACTTATTTATGTTTATATTTTTAAAAGGCCCTAACAGTTTAACCTCACATAGTAATATTATTATTTATAAAACTAAGAATTTGTTTTACTTAAAAAGGTTAGATATTTGTTTTGTTGCCTTTTTTTATTCTTATATGTTGTTGGATCTATGTCAAGAACGTCTGAATAAAATTAGTAGCCTAACACCATATTATAACAAGAGGCCTTAAATATTTATATACATGCATAAAACTATTATTAATTTAGGGTTGCCTTTTTTTTCTTACAAACTACTTGTTTTTTGTTTATATTCTCAAAAGGTACTAAGCATTTAACTTCACATAGTAATAATATTATTTATCAAAGTAAGAACAAGTTGTAGTTAATAAGAAGTTAAACGTTTGTCTGCATTGCCTTTTTTATTCTTATATGTTTTTGCATCTTTGCCAAGAATGTCTCAATGAAATTACTAGTATATCACCAAATTATAACAAGAGGCCTTAAATATTTACACACATGAACAAAAATATTAATTATTAATTTTGACGTGCATTCAGATGCCAAAAATCAAAGTGTCTTAATCATTCCATGTTCAGATCTAGTGAGAACATCTTAACCATTCAGACATACGTTTAGATTCATACGTCTTAATCTTAATGAAAACCAATAGGGCCTAAGACTCAGATATATATATGAGTCATTCAAACACATTAGGAGGTTCTTTAAAAAAAAATAAAAAAATAGACTTAATAGGCTGAATCTGAATGATTAAGATTCAGACCTCCATTAAGCGCCAACAAATTGTTGGAAAAATGATTCTTGTATCGCCAAAGGAATTATTTTATTTCCTATTATACTTGAAACAGAATATTATGTACGTCCTAACTATTTTATCTACATGAATAATATCTATTGCCATTATTATTATCTTTTAATTACCCATAATTTTCTTTCATTAAATGGGTGTTGCCAACCGCTCTTTGATGAAATGAATTGCCTTCAATTCATTGATGGTATTAAATGCCTTTTATGATTTTTTTTACCATTCCAACCATTGATACATTAGAGAGGTTACTGATCTTCCTATATAAATCTATGTTGTATACTTGTGGTGTGGGAGAGAAGAAAAGATAACAATTCCTCTTTTAATATATTCTTATACTGAATTCTCTTTCTATTGAATCTTTGTTAATTTCTCGCTCCTATTTTTAACTAGAAGATCTTGTTGAATCCTGGGGGATACAGCTATACCGGGTGAAATATCCTTAAGGACTGTGTCTTTCGACAAGCCTCAAGCTATAAAATTTTTCTATAAGATTTCGTGGTGAAGTACAAGCTTTGGTGAGTTATGTACACGTGTTCATGATAAATGTATTTTGCGTATGATTTCCAAGAACCTTAACAATATTTTCAACATTGTTCTTTCGAAATATACTACCTCTCTCTCCCAAAATAATCATGAAGAAGATTTTATCATTTAAGTCTCTCTTGTACAAATTTCCTCGTGATGCTTGTCAATTATATGGACGTGATTTGCAATAGCTAGCATACCGATGATTATTTAATTGAATTTGTTAAATTTCTTTTAAAAGTGAAAGGGGAGGCAAAAACTTGGATTTGAAAATTTATTGAAATAGGGGTACCAGTTGTGTGATTAATTTGTAAGAGGAAAAACAAAGAAAGAGAGGGAGAGTGGAATTCTAGTTGGCCTAAAGATGTGCTACTTAATTGACGTTTACTACTTGGATTCTGATCTTCTCGAATTCGATATATAAACTAATAGATAAGTCCTTATTATGGAGGATCTTTGAACTCATGCACTTGTGCTATTAAGCTAAGGTATATACCACACTTCTTTACGATTTTAATGGATGTGTATGTGGTAAATTAAGTTATCATGTCCCTCAATAGAGAAGAAGATTGGAAAAATGAGAATCTTGCTAAGTAAAAATAAATTTTACTAAGAAGATGATATAAATTTTTGTGGTCATCTTTCGAGCAAATCTTATACCTAATATGTGAAAGCGAGAGATCGGTGTTAGACTGTGGTGTTTCTGAAGAATATTTGTGCTAACTAAAATTATTGTGTCCACACCCAAATTGGACAAGAAGAAAAAATTATATATGTTGGTGACTCTAGAACTACTTAATGTTCTTAGAATGAAAAACTCTTCTTAAATGTTCACATCTATATATTGGCATTATCTGCGGTGATATATGATTTTAGTATTTGTGCTAGATTAGTACTTATGATTTTATGAGTCAAAGTTGATTATTGTGAAATTGTGAAAAGATTTCATGAATGATTTATTTTAATTTGATAATGTGTTAACAAATGTCATTATGAGCAATGATGGTATGTTAAACATTTTATTTGTGGTTAATATTATTCAGGGTACATTGTCCTCTTGAATGACCAACTAATGAAATGACTGTTTTTGTAAACTCTTAATTGCTCATATTATATACTCTTAATTAAACATTGGTACTGCAACTTAAAGTCTAACTATGTGAAAGAGATATTTCTAGCCTATATATGCCTATATGTGTGTTTTTCACTTGAAAAAAGTCTAAGATTTTTGTTGAGAAATAAATATTGAGTTTTTTGGTATATTTTAATATGTTATTGTGGCATACAAAATTGAAAACTTTATGAACATTGAAAAAGTTTCCCTCTATTATGAAATATATGAAATTGTAGGGGTGTCTTGCTAAGGTTGTGCTACATAATCCTACGAAAGAAAAAAAATAGAATTTACGAGTTTTGATTGTATGCTACTAAAAATTGCATATACATATTTGTAGTAATCAATAGTAATGTGATTGAATGCACTGTTATAGTGGGAAAATATAATAATTTATTGTTGAAATTTTTTAAAAGTGACTATATTCTTCATGTTCTTGTTGAAAATTATATTGTTTCGTGATGTGTTAATTTTGGAATATGAACTATGATTGGTGTGTGGTGCCATAACATGAAAAAGCAACTAAATAAAGTTAATTTTGTGGAGTTGATTGGTGATGAGACTAAGTGGTTAAGAACACTCTTAGTGTGTATTCCAATTAGAATAAAATCAATGTTTTATTCCCACCCAGCAAAACATCTCATTTCTGGTTCAGTCTATGAGTACCAGATTCGATGCATTGTACTCATATGTGACAACCCAGCAAAACAACTCATTTCATTTTATTCCTTAACATTCTTTTCTATATATGTAGGGGATTGTTGGAAAAATGATTCTAACATCTCAAAAAGAATTATTTTATTCCTATTATACTTGAAAAAGAATATTATTTTATGACCTAAGTAATTTCTCTCCTTAAATGATATTTTGTTGCCATTATTATTATCCTTTAATTAGCTATTAATTTCTGTCATAATGTGGTTGTTGCCAACGGTTGTTTGATGAAATGAATTGCCTTCAATTCATTGATTGTATTCAGTGCCTATATGGGGTTTACTATTTAAACCATTGATACATTACAGAGGTTACTGATTTTCCTATATAAATTTAAGTCGTATACTTGTGCTGTGGGAGAGAAGAGAAGATAACAACTCTTCTTTTAATATATTGTTATACTGGGTTTTCTTTCTATTGAATCTTTGTTAGTTTTTGGCTCCTAGTTTTACATTGGAAGAGCTTGTTGAATCCTGGGGGATACATCTATACCAGGTGAAATATCCTTAAGGACAATGTCTTTCTACACGCCTCAAGCTATGGGAATTTTCTATAAGAGTTTGTGGTGGATTACAAGCTTCGGTGAATTCCGTACAAGTGTTCATTATGAAGGTATTTCCCATAAGGTTTCCAACATAAATGAGGCCTCAGTTCCCTTATTCTTTTATGCAAATCAAGTTTAAGACTCTTCATCAAAACTCATCTTTTCTTTATGATAAAATCAGTTTAAGACAAATATGTTTACTTAAAAGGATATTCAATACTAACTCAGTAATAACTCAATAATAACTCAACAATAGATTCATATTGGAAAATAGACATGATTAATCAACTCAAGAATCTAAATACAAGATATAACAACTCAATAATCGGGATATAAAATTCAGAACTCAACAACGAAACTCATCTCAAGAATGATCAAAACTAAGGATGTAACCCTAAATTATTCTTTACTGATAGAAAATAGATGTAGGGCATGAGAACGAACTCAGTCAATCACTATGAGTAGTCTTACATACCTAGAAGGATAAAGTTCCTGGCAAAATCGATGAAACTCAAAGAACTATTGAAACTCTAGCTATTTTCCTCTCGGAACATTGCTCTAATGACTTGAATTGTAAATGAATATACAAGAATTGAAAAATACTTTCTAAACCCTTAACTTGGTGTAAAAGGGTCGGGGTTTAGGTTGTAGTCCTGGGCTTTACTAAATCATTGTTCAAACCCTTTTGAAATTGAATCGCATTAGTTAAGTTTTAAATTAGATTTCAGATTATAGAAATACTCACTCCATTGTTCTTGATAATACTTATTTCTAATTGAATGTATTGGAAAGATCGAATAAATTTAATCTTAAGTCCATGTGGGTACGATACTCAGCACTTAAAAAGAGCCACTTTAATACTTGAATGACCACGTAGACTTGCGTATGCGATTGGGCGCAACAAGTTTTTAGTGACGCTGCCAAGGACTTTAGAATTAGAAAGTACTTGATTTGTCTAATTTCTGAAGTTACAAAGCAAGGGTTGACAACTTGATCTTAGTTATTCATTTCGTAGGTTGTGTTGAATTTTCAAACTAGAAGACGACATGTCACGACCCAAAAATGGACGGCATGGCACTCGTCTTCTCCCACCAAGACAAGTCAACCTAAAACCCAAATATCACAAAAATGGGGGAGTAAGACAAATTGAAATCTCAAAAGATCGTAAGTGCAGATAACTAAGTCAACTTAATAAAAACCCCAAAAATCTGGTTGTCACGTGTACAAGCCTCTAAAGTATTACAATTGATTTTAAAGAAAAACGCAAGTCTCAAATGATATTGTTTCTAGAATAGAACAAGATCATAAACAGGAGTAAGAAAGTACTCTGAGATGACAAATAGCTACCTCACAAATCTCCAAGAACCCTCAGAAAATAAGAGGATGGAAAGTATCATAACATCCAGGCTCGTAACCTACAAAAATTGTAGAAGCAAGAGGTGAGTACCAAACAATACGGTCAACAGGTAAACCTCTAAACACAAGCTAAGGGAATAGAATGTGGGTCCTCCTTTACACACCAACCAAACCTCTACAACTACAACCTACATAAAACCAGCCCAACCTAACAGTTCACAATTTACAAAGCACACAACTCAACAACAACACTGTAACAATTTCATATCTTCAACAACAGGCTCAATATTCATTAGATACAAGTTCCACAGAAAGGCACTCACAAGATCAGCAACACACAAGATCAAGTCCACCAATAATAAAGATGTGCAATGCAATGAGAAGCAATGTCAAGTATAGTGATGCATCTCCGACCTAATGATACACACCGACTGTCTCACAGTCCGGGACCCATGGGGAACATATATGTTTATGCATCCATCGCAGTGCATGATACGTCCCTCGATATATAGTATCCATCGTGGCGCGCGATACGTCCCTCGATATATAGTATTCGTCGCGGCGCGCAACACGTCCCTCGAAATGGTACATCCTCTTATCACATAAAACTTATCACAACCATGTATCAGAGCCAATGCAAATGACATGTTCACACAAAAAATGAGGAGATGACCATTTTCACAAAATGCATAATTCACAACAACACAATCATGATATAACATCACCAATTAATCAATAAGCCTTTCAAACCATTCTCAACACGTTACGACACACCAATAATTAATCACATTGCCTTTTTTCACCCCTTTTTCATCATTAGAATTTTTCAATATGGACAAGTCAACCCTTCACCAAGTCCCATTACTCCCGAACACATACCACAAGGAAATACACGAATCTATGCACTTAACAAGGGTTTAGAAATCCACTTGCCTCAAATAATTGAGCAATTACTTCAGACTTGAGTCTTCCCCTTTCATAAAGCTTCAAAGTTCTTCCAATCTATCAAGTATGTAATGCTCATAAGAATACGAATCTAATGACACCCGTATTACTATATTTAGTTTTGGCTCAAAATTCGGGTTCAAAAGTCATCCCGAGCCCTAAAATTCAAATCTGAAATTTTCTTTCAGATTATGCTTACCCATGGTAAAATAAACTCGCATGCAAAATTTCAGCTAAAATGTATCGTTATTCGACCCCAAAATCAAATTTTATTCTAAGAACCCTAGACCTATATTTTCTTGATTTAGCATAAATTATACACGTCTTTAACCTAAAAATCTGCTCCAAATTACATAAAAATTTAATAGAAAGAATGAGAACAATTACCTTGACACTTTGGGATGAAAATCCCAATTTTTCTCCTCCTTTTTCCTCCCTTTTTCTCCCTTTCTTTGTTTTTCCTCTACTGGTATTTTTTTCCTTTGATTGTGTTTTCAACTTCTTTTTTCGTCACTTTCAAAGTTTTAGGCCTTTTGCGCTTATTTCTTTTATTGTTATTATTATTTATTTATTTATTTATCCTTTTCTATTTTTTTCCATTATTATTAACAACAAAATAATGCTTTATTAAATCTGAAATCATGTCACTCATTTTTACAAGTCATAAATCATTTATAAAAGCTACTAAAAATGGTTGATATAAAAATAATGGTTAAAATTCATAAAATGACTAAGAGGGTTGTGACATTATCCACCACTAAAAATCATATTCGTTCTCGTACATAAAGAAGGAGAAGGAGGAATAACAGATGTTAGCAAAAGCCTGAGTTATGACCTACCCGTCGGTGTTCATCTCTTAAAGTGAGCTCCTCCTTAAGACCATTCCGTCAAGATCAACTACTAAGAACCAAACTTTTGATTCAAACTTTGAAATATTTAAAAATAAAGAGTGATTATCAAGCCACAGACTAACTCATGAACCCAATCTAAACTGATACCCACTGGACCATAACACAACCATAATGGCGAATTTTTTTCTCACATAACCAAGATAATTTTCTGAATCAATACTGGCTACAACTAGAAGTCAACATGAACCAACCACCACACAGTTATAATGCACAAACCATCGCAGATCTTATAAGGATTCCCTTTCCACAACATAATCTTTTCACGAGTCTAAGTTATCAAAATCTGATCTTTAGACACCAGGTATTCATCAAGGGAGAATCAAACTTCTCTAACCCCCAATTTTTTTTATAGAATAACCACCTAGCGAATGGTATACCCAAGCATAAAAAACCTCTAACAATACTATAAAAATGCTAGATTAGTACTCGTGATTATAGACAACAAATACGAACGGTACAACTAGATCCAGTGATCCCCACACTCAATCACACATAATCAAAATGTGAACTCAATGATGAGATAAATCTTAAGTCTGTCGGACAACTATAAATATTCATGATAGCTCTCCTATAAATTATCATAAACAAAGTTGTGCGTGTAGAACTACTGGTATACTTCACCTATCTCAAACAACACCAAACCTATCATAACTGAAATGACCAAGTTTGTCCAAGGATCCTACCCTATCAAGAGGATATAGGAGGATCGGTACATCCGATCCACCACTAGGAATTCACCCATAGATATAGAAACACACGTGGACATATGCAATGAATCATACTCCAAATCATGTTCGAACCGAAGTAGGTGGTCACAAAAGAATGTATGGAACCAAGGTTGAATAACACAAGATACTCATTCCATAGTGCCTATATCAAACATTTTCATTCATCTAACTCCATCTCTTTGATTTTTAGCCACCCAGAATCAACCACTGTAGTCCCTATTACAATCGTACACATCCTCAATTCATCAAACTCGACATACTTCTCAGAGTACTCTACTAATACCAACACTCGTAATACTAACAGAACATCATAACCACTCCGACAATTAACCTTACTCTCAAATTGTCACTAGTATCAAAGTCTTCTTAGCAAACACATTGTAGCCTCTAAGAATTTCAAAATATGACTCTCTCTCTCTCTCTCTCTTTCCATTTAAGCACTACTTGATAGATATGAGTCACACCCAAGACTGATAGCACTAATTTCAAATAAAAAATAATTTCCCATCGAGGCACATTAATTGAATCGCACCCAATGTCAACTTCACGCGAACTTTCACATACCATTTTTCAACTACCATTCATACCATAGTGTACCTCATGCCAAAACTCAAAGAAATCTTTGGTCACGCCAATAATTTTGTATACTATAAGCTCATAACCTCTAGTCACCATCAAATGCCTATGTAACACATCATAACAGTCTATGTTGACTTATAAAAATAGTAGTTTTAATCCCTCAAAATCCTCAATAACCATGTATAACTATAGGTCCATATTGTTGTGTATCCATAAGTCACCTACCATAATCTGAACAATTTAGCTCCACATAACAACACATAATCTTACACACCTCACTATTTTTCACCCAAACCAAAACCCAATCTTCATAAAAATTGTTGATGAATTCCTAGTAAGTCTATACCGAGCCAATTCACAACTATAGTCATATTAAAACTTATATATGAAAATTCATACATCCTTCAACATGACGCAAATTTTAAATACCTTGAACTCTTCAATACACCAGACTCTTTTTCCTTTTGCTGACTCTCTTACCAATCATATCCTTTGACCAACAACCAATGATATTTTTACCTTACCACTAAACCAAAACATTACGTGAAACCCCCATTACGTATAACAAACAAAAGTAACCAAATTTACTACTCAAATTATTTTTAAGTCCTTCCAAATGCTTCATGCTCAATGCGATCGATTATTTATTACCGTACCCATCCATACCTTGACAACACACACTACCACAAACCTAAACTCACAATGAAAAACTTGAATGTTGAATCCAACTATGTAACCCAATCCCTTTATCTATTAACATTAGGTTATATCCTTTAGATTTTTATGAATTCATGTATCTTAGCTTATCATTGATTGCCTCTCCATTGACCTTATCATATCTTTCGCTAAAAATTCAACCGTACTCATTACCAAACTCAAAACCCAAAAAAGAACTAATCATCACACTCGAGCTAAACGTCTATACACTACTTTCTCAAATTTTATCCAATAGTTTTAAACCAATATGATGAAACTGTGACACTCTTATCATAAGTAGAGCAAAATAGATGAAACAACGCATCTCTGAACTAAATTTTCTACTATCTCAAAGATACGTCTTTTGTCCTTGCACTCAAAGTAAATATCTTTTTTCTCAATCTCCTCTTTCAAAGACTAAACTATATTACACTAATTCTTTCCATTTATGACTCTAACTCCTTTCAATTTTATTCAAGCAGTGTATCAACACCTCCTATCACTTTTCATACTCTCAAGCTACTCACCAAATAGTATCAAACCACAACCTTAAATACTCGCAAGTCGTCATTACAATACAAATTCGTTTAACCAACAATCCTTATTACATAGTTGTATCTCAATCACAATCCATCACGAACTCTTATTACCATCATGTTCAGTTAGCTTTTGTCATCACCACGAAGTCAGCCTTTTCATCAATATGACACCTTAAATCTAGTTATACCAACCAAAATCAAAGGACTAACCCAATCTTATATACACTTTCTTACTAAAATCTTCAATTACCTTCTCACAAGTATACTTTTTGTGACTTTCTTTACCCATAAGCTTGTCATTCTGGTATCTATCCATTCTCTTGGACCTTAAGATGAAATCACCGATCCTCATTTAGAACCCTCGGGATACACTTCTCAACTTAACGCATTAATATTGTATCAACGATCCACCACTAAAATCTTCCATATACACTCTGCTTAACCCCAAACATCTATAGTAACAACCTAGTTGGTTTCTCAAATGTGAATGCAACATCGAATCTCATTATACGAGCATATGATACAATTGATGACTTCTTAAGTAGTTAGTAATCAAACTTGATATCAACATATCCATATCCATATACCACTGGTGTCACACCGCAAGAAAATTATTAGATCCACCACTAGAACATATCATACCTACCGAGAAGATTGTACACAAATAGCCCACACATTTCTATCCATTGAATAACTGCAAAACATTATCAAATTCATTTCGTGTCTAGCTAAGCATATTCATTCTTTCTTAGATCAGGTTGATGGAAAAACTACACTACTAGAATTTTGGTCTACAACAACAGTTTCATGTGTGTTGCAATAGGACCTAAGACCGTTGCCAGAGCGCTAGAGCAACAATTTTGCAACCGTCTCATCTGCTCGCGTTACTATAGCTCTATTGTAACGGTTAATGTCACGGTTCCTGAAAGCGTTGCTATAGGAACCTCTATTGCAACGGTTTTTCATCCATCTATAGGCACTATAATAATACAACAGTTGTAACGGTTTACAACTGTTGCACTAGGGGTTGTGGTAACTGGTAGCAACCGTTGCAATAGAGTATGTTGCAATAGATTGATCTTATGGCAACGCTTTTTTAAATATTATGGCAGCGATTTTAATTGATATTGCAACCAATCTATATGAATATACAGTTTTTCCCAACATGTTGCAATAGTTCAGGCTTCTTGAGCATTATATATATATATAGCCAATTCACATATATATACCAAAACACATGCTTTCAATAGTTTGCACAAGTTCCATACTAATAGAAACTAAAACAAAATAGTGTAGCTTAACAAAAGTTTCAAAATGTCAAGAAGGAAAAGAGTCGAGCTAAAGCAATAGATTTCTACATCTTTCAATCAATAAGATCAAGTAATAAGGTCTTCATCACTGCTTTCATCATCCCCTTGGTTATCTTCTCCACCTATAAAAGACCAGAAAAATAAAAGTTTATTGAGAGGAAATGTTGAAGAAAGATAGTTCATATTTACGTAATTAAATCATTTGTCTTTATCTATCCCACATATGTGTAAGTGAAATAATCAAATATTTCATTTGCTCAATCAACTGTGCATAAAGAAAAAAGGTAAAACCATAGGAGTGGAGGTAAACTTAGCCAAGTATCAATGCAGTTGATATAGAAAGCATGGCTACAAGTAGGGAGCAATCTCAATTTATCCTTATCAGAGAATTCACACAAACAAACAGCACAATCAAAGGGCTCTTTAGGACCAACAACCTCTTTGTACAAAAAGATAAGTAATGCATCAATAAATGCTTGATCCAAACCAGAATAATGTAAATGGAATAACTATTGTAACTGCCTTTGCAAAGAATCTGAACTAGAAACTTCAGGGTATCCATTAGATTGAGATGTCGTTGAAGAAGAAGGGTGTTTGATAAGAAACCTAACTAGTAAATGGAGCAAACCAGATATGAAAAACAGGACAACTAATATAACTATAATTAAAAGAACAACTGGACTGATGTTGTTTCCAGATGGGGATGAAGAAGATGAGTTTGGTTCCTTGTGAAAAATACAACTTCCACCAAATGAAGGAGGATATAAGGGAAACAGAGGAAGAGAATATGTAAAACACATTCCTGTCTTGTGACTCAACTTCACCAAATGAACAAATAATCTCAAAAACACATTCGAAAAAACAAGTTAGTGACAGAGCAAATAACAAGAGATAGTGATGAAACCAAACAGAAAATGCAAAAGACAGAATCTTTACATGTCTTGATTCCCACTTAGTAACCATTACACAGAAAAACAATACTTATAACAATCCATTTATATAAAGAATCACTTCTGACTTATCGAGCATATGTAATGTGCCAAAAGTGCATTTCTTACAATCTGCACTTTTTCCTTATATCACGACACATACTTTGAGTATGTTAACAAAGGTTGGTGCATTATATAGTAGTAGAAAATAATCGATATAACCTACAGTTTGGCCAATTACTATTAAGTAACCTTTAGTTAGTCAAACTATTTAACCAGCCTGCCTATTACTCTTTGACACAAACTTTTTACTATTTTTTTGCATGTTGCATGTAAACTGCAAGTTGTATCCAGCAACCTGAAATGGCTCAGATTAGAACTGTTTTTCTTTTAGTGAGTGTAGGGCTGGTTGGGCGACACAAATGGCTCAAAAATTGGTAATATAGCTTTGTATTGAAAGAGAGACACATTAACAAAACACATTCAAGGGGAATATATAATAAAATAAACATGACACTCAAATATAGCAACACTAGCAGTGTACCAAATAAGTATACCACAATATCTCAAAAAAACAATTTTCAAGGGAAGGAATTTTAACAACAAAACAGGAAGGGACGGAACCTTCAGACTTTATTCAAACCCTTCCAATTCACCATAACTTGTCAAATTCAAGCCATTGAAGTTATAAATCACACGCACACACCAAGCACACAAGTTATAAGTATCCAAAACATCATCCAGACTCCACTACATATAGGAAAAGACAATCCATTTGGCCAAGCCAAAGTCACAGGAAATATGCTTGCAAATTATTTAGCCAACATGGCTTTTGACACTTCAGGCAGGTTTGAGATTCGTGCTTTTCAGATCTGCCAAGTCAAGCGAGGATGATCCTTAATTTAAACTAACAACAACATAGATACACACACAAATTGTCTACAAACTAGCACTTACAACAACAGTTCATCTGTGTTAGCAGTAGGCCAGCCCTTTAGTGCTAAATATTTATCGTTTCCAACCGTCCAACAATTTCACTAACAAATAACAGCCACAGTAATTTCACAATTTAAGATGGCACACTAATGAGAGAACAATGATTCAAAGACTAAAGTTTTCACAACCAAAACATTTGAAAAAGGAAAAGAAGAGTCCAAGGTTCTGATACTCAAAATAGGGTCCTGATCGAGATAAATCTATACACAAAAAGTGAGTAGAAAACTCAACATTCAACTGGAACAACTCTAATTAAAGATGGATGAAAGAATTAAGTGAAGAATAAACGACATACCTTGATGGTTTTTGCTAGAAGATGGATGATTCAACGGTTGCATAGCTTCTTGTGGTGACTGAGCACCCACTGATGCCAACATGGCAACATTCAATTGAAGTCCAAGGTACATACGATTAACTCGTCCAAGAATATCATCTGTAACTTCTTGGTGTATGGTTACCTTTTGTTGTTTTAATTTTTCCGCCATCCTTTGATGCATCCTCTCTTCCAATTCCTCTATTTTTTCCATCCTCTCATCATTAGCTCATAAATAAGGTTCAGAAAGCGCTTTTCTTTTCAAAGTACTTTTGGTAACTCCTCGTCCATACAATCTCAGGCACCCTGGGTGTTCATGTCCCATGACTGCTGGAAAAGCATCAAATGATTGGTTGTCATCTTCATTCTGTCGACTTTGCATTTTCTCTATTTCAGCCTACAAATCAAATTCAAATAGATAAAATCAAGTATTTAAGAACAAATAAAGGATCTTAACTACATTATCACCAAATAAAAGTCATACAATTTTACTAATTGTATCTTCGTTGGAGTCCTTGTATATTCGACCAGGTTTTCTTGATCTTGTAGCCACAAAGAGTTCTTTAGCTGATAGTTCATTGGGGCTTTCCTACTCTTTTTCCTAATTACATAAAGTTGGTATTAAAGATCTTTTATGACAATAAGTTCATATTTAATGATTATCAGGAGAACATACCAAATTATTGTGTATCACAGCAAAACTTGTTTTACCAGCAGTATGTGGATTCATCCATTTTTTTCAATTTTTGGTATTTCTTTCACTCATTTACTGTAAATAAATGACTCAGTAAATTCTACGTAAATTAAAAATGAATCAATCAGAACATAAAATATAAATCTAACCTTGAATTTTTCAGAGTCCCAATATTTGAGAAGATCCTTAAAATTAGATTCTGAAACTTCTTTGGGATTATTTTCCATTCGAAGATCATCATTATCATATGCTTTATAATGATTCTGATACAATTCATTCTTATACTTTCTCCGAGCATTTTTAATTCCATCCAAAGCCCATTTTTTGCACTATCAGGAATATCATATTTCTCCTATAATTTGTTCTTTATATTAGTAAAAAGTATGAAAAGCTTATAACTGAAATTAGAAATGCAGGAACTCAAACCTGGGTATAATCCCACAAATCTTTTTTTGTGTCCATATTCTTCCAATTATGAATATTAAGGGGATAAAGCATCGCATTTCTTGCCATGGTTCCAAGAAAACTCCCCAACTCTGTTACAACGGCATTAGTAGGACCAATGGGTTGATTGTACCTATTCAACACTACCAACTTACGCTCTTGTCGCCGATGTACACTTTGCATTACTGTACTACCTCTTTTCTTTTTTTGAGTCACAGGGCCTACAATAATACAAAGCAAAGTTAAACAACATATCAACAATGTTAACTCATTTTACAATTCCAATACATTAAAATATTTAGAAGTGAATTTATATGTTTTTACCTAGTTCTCCTGATAGGTCATTTTCTTACGAATTTCATATCTCTTGTTGCACTTGGTCCTGTATATCGTGTGTCTCTACAGTAGGAGATTCTATTGGCACGTGATGCAACTGTTTCCCTGAAACATGTTCTACCACAATGGAAGAATTTAGAGGTGCTTGTTGCACTTGTTCCTGCACAACTTGTGCTTTTAAAGTGGAAAAAGTCAGAGGCACATGTTGTTGTGATTTCTGCATAGATCTTGCATTTAAAGTGGAACAACTATGAGGCATTTGATCCTTTTTAGACTGTGTTTTCAAAGTACAAGAATTATGAGGCACTTGTCACAATTTTTCTTGATCTCAGTGAAGAAACCCTTTTGTAAGCCATAGATGTAAGTGTTCCAGCTTGCACATATTGTTTTCCTTTTCCTTTCTTGTTTTGTTTTAAAGTCTCCTCCTTCCTCATGACTATCGAATCTGTCAAAACGATATATATGAATAAGAATCAGATCTTTTTAAGCACAATATAACGTACATGTATTTTTAAGAAACAAATGAGAATATAATTTTAAGAAAAAAGAATAAAAGAAACATGTATTTCTAAGGAGAGGACATTTATCACTCATTCAAAATAAAATAAAACGATGATAAATATATATTTACAAGACATTCAGAAATTATTTATTTAATCATTCGTATCCATCCAATCCCAATCAGTATCATCAAAGTCATCTTCCTCTTCCGATGTTCCCATAGTTGTATCCTCTGAAAATTGAGAATCAGATGGCATATCAACAACATCAACAGGAATATCTTCTCTTGACCATCTCATATCAGTGGCATATCAACAACATCAACAGGAATATCTTCTCTTGACCATCTCATGTCAACATCGGATAATCTATCTGATGGACCAATGTCTTCACTTAGCTCTCTCCAAAATGTATCTCCAATATTAGGACAATTTTCTTCCTCCAAGTCATACAAATCAACAGGCACTTTATTCCTTGCATAATAAACATCCTTCTTGATTGGATCCGCCACATAAAATACTTGATGCACTTGAGACGCCAACACAAAAGGGTCATCCGTACTTCGTGATTTGTTGAAGTACACACGAGTTAACCCATATTCATCTATTTCATTATGAAACCAATCACATCTAAATAGTACAACACTAAAACAATTGTAATAATCAACCTCAATGATATCTTGAATAGCCCCATAATATATAAGCTCTCCATCAATGGGATTTTGATCTCGAGCACTACCAAAACTATCAGTTGTCGTTGATAAAGTCACTCCACTATTTTGAGACTTGCGTGGGTAATAACGCTTTAATGAATGAAATCGGTATCGATTAATGAAATATGTAGTATATCTTTTGGTTGCCACCCTATTAGGCCCCTTAGCTAGCCATCTTAACTGATTAGGCACTTCAACATTTTTAACTTTCTCTTTGAACCAGTTGCCAAATTCCTGACTATGACTGTTTGCTCTTGTCCATGCATTTGATCTAATATTACTATCAATTAACATCTTATGCTCCCTACAAGTATGAATAATTCAAGTTTGATTATTAGGCATTTATAATTGATGTTTTAAGTGCCTTATAATAATTGAACAAATGAAGTTTAAATTATATATAATTACTATGTTTTTATCTTACTTGATAAAATCTTCCACTTGTTCATCACCAGTATTGAAGAGAACATATCGATGTACTTCACTAGATAACTCTAGATCCATGGTAAAAGTCTTTCCTTTTTCTTCTTCCCATTTCCAACTGGATGCCCAAGCTTAGGAACTAAAGGGACAAATCATCTCCCCCTTTTTTCAACATCCTCATCATCCTCAGTTCGGTACCTACTGAATGGTGTCTTCACTCCATAATGTAGGTATCTCGAACCAAAGATCAAGAACTTTTCAACATCAAATCCCTCTACTATACAACCTTCTGGATAACATCGATTACGAACAAGACCCTTGAACTTACACATTTTTCTCTCAGTGGAATACATCCATCGAAGATGATTTGGACCACCCAATCTAATTTCATCAACCAAATGGATAGGCAAATGTTCCATTATATCAAAAAAAGATGGAGGAAAAATCTTTTGAAGCTCACATACAATTTCTTTGATTTCAATTTGCATTGGCTCAAGATCTACTCGCCTTATAACCTTACTGCATATAGCTTTAAAGAAGTTCCCCAACCTAATCAAGGCTAATGAAACATTCTTCGACAATCCTTTTCGAACTGCAATTTGGAGCAAGTAATGCATTATAAAATGAGCATCATGGCTTTTGTACCCTGATATTTTCATCTCATCCACATCCACACGATCTGATATGTTTGAGGAAAATCCTTTTGGTAATTTTGCATTTTTTAAGACAGTGCAAAATAATTGTTTTTCTTCTGGTTTCATGGTAAAACAAAATTTAGTTAAATGAGCTTTTCCATTTCTATTTTCTTTCCTTGGACGAAGCTCCTTTCGTATCCCCATTTCTTGCAAGTCATAGCGAGAATTAATGTGATCGTTTGACTTTCCTGGGATATCTAATAAAGTCCCAAGCAAACTATCACATATACTTTTCTCAATATGCATCACATCAAGATTGTGCCTTAACCTATTATGTTTCCAATATGGTAATTCAAAACAGATGGATCTTTTCTTCCATGGACCCTCATTATTTCGACGTCTTTTTTTGTTGCCCTTCCCAAAAATATTATTGAAATCATGTAACTTTTCAAACACTTCTATGCCCGACAAGGAAGTAAGTGTAAGTCTATGATCCTCCTCTCCTTTAAAAGACTTTTTGTCTCTTCTAAATGGATGATCAGGAGGCAAAAATGCCCGATGACCTAAGTAACACATTTTATGACTATGTTTGAGATATTGAAAGCATGTGTCGTAGTTACAAGTGGGGCATGCTAATTTTCCCTTAGTACTCCATCCAGAAAGCATTGCTAGCACTGGAAAATCACTAATTGTCCACATTAAAGCTGCACTCATTTGAAATGTTTGATTTGTATGAGCATCATATGTTTCTATCCCAAATTCCCATAGTTCATTCAATTCAGCAATTAATGGTTGTAGGTACACATCTATATCCTGTCCAGGAGATGATGGCCTTGGAATGATCATCGACAACATCATATACTCTGGTTTCATGCAAATCCATGGTGATAAATTATAGTTCATCAACATAACAGGCCAGGTACTATGGGAAATGCTCATGGTTCAAAATGGATTTAAACCATCAATTGAAAGGCCCAATCAAACATTACGATGATCATTTGAGAAGTTTGGATGCATAGAATCAAAATCCTTCTAAGCTTCCCCATTAGCAGAATGCCTTATATTCCCATCATTAGGTCGTTCAGAATCATGCCATCTCATTGCAACAGCGATTTCAGGAAACATAAACATTCTCTGAAGCCTAGGCTTTAAAGGAAAGTACCTTAAAATCTTTGCTGGTATTTTAGAGCTTGCATTAGTCGTGCCATCACCCTCATTTGACCATCTAAAAGACCCACAATAGAGCAATTATCTTTCTCCGCATTTTCATTCCAAAATAACATGCAATCGTTAGGGCATGCATGTATTTTGTCATAGCCGAGACCCAAATCTTTTATAATTTTTTTAGCTTTATTGAAAGACTCAGGCAGTTGAGCAAAGGGAAATGCTTCTTTTAACAAGTCTAACAGATCAGTAAAAGCCACATCACTCAACCCATGTAGGGATTTAAGCAAGTATAACCGAATAATGAAACTCAGCTTACTGAAGTTCTCACACCATGAATACAACTTTTTTTTTCCTTCATCCAATAATTTAAAAAATCTCTTTGCATCTTCAGATAGCCCATCTCTCTCTCCTTCTACATGCCCTGTTTCACCCTCTATATTTCGAAATGTATCATGAAGTAGTCCATCAATATCATCATGGTTGTTTGAAAGTGGTGTATTTCGTGAGGAAAGTCTCTCCCCGTGAAAAATCCATTTGTTGTATCCATCCACAAATCCATTTACAATCAAGTGCTCCTCCACCACATTTCTATAATGCCAATAAAGATTGATGCATTTTTTTGCAAGGGCATAATATTTCATTTCCTTTAGAAGCTTGTTGAAATGCCTTATCAAGAAAATCATTCACTCCACTAATATATTTATCACTG
This sequence comes from Solanum tuberosum, assembly GCF_000226075.1. NCBI lineage: Eukaryota > Viridiplantae > Streptophyta > Magnoliopsida > Solanales > Solanaceae > Solanum > Solanum tuberosum. Next base: position 351,678 of record NW_006239316.1, on the reverse strand, counting down.
CATCGTCTGAGACTCATCCCACTTCTATCTAAATTATCCATTGATATCTATGCGACAGAAAAATATAAAAAGAATCAAATTTATGATAAACTATGAAATATAAAGACAACAATGTTTTACACATGAACAAACATATCTCAAAATGTACATGGAGAATATGTACTTTAAAACTCATAGCAATCATAATTCAATTTACAACAAGCATTTCATAGTTTTTCTTAATATATGAAACAAATATCAAAGTTCCCTTTATCATAGGAAATATATACAAAACACTGATCTACATGACCTGTCAAGAAATAACTTTAATAAGCTTATCATGCTTTCAAATTTATGTTATTAAAGACTTACGAACATTCAAGAAATGGAAAATGGTCGCTGGATTCACATGAAGTTTGGCCATATTCTAACACACCAATAAATAGCCTTGAGGATTCAATTCTTTTCAAAAATGTATCCCTACTGATTTTCTTTTTGATAGGAAATCAAGGCAAAATAGTCTTCAAAAGTGATAAAAACGGATTTTTAAGGCAAAGAATATTGATCTAGAATTTTACGAAGTTCAGATTTTCATATCAAAAAATCTAATACTAAACTAGCAATGAATTTCAGTTTTTTCCATTTTCATGCTAATGTATCTCTTGTTTCCTGTTGCTCTAATGTAACTCTTCAACAATAATGAAGGTGAAATTTCTCACATCCTAGCTATTCAAGCGAGAGGTGAAATCAAGGAAGACATCATCAATTCAAGGGTAATCAAAACCGATTGAATAACTCATGGAACAACAAATCCAACATCAATATCAAGAGAAATATTGTCTAGAGTAATCAATTTCACCATAACTACCAACAAAAATTTAAACCCACAATAGCTAAAACTTAATGGGAAAAACCCAAAATCAGAAAAAAGAAAAAACAAATCATCAAATACTGTAACTACACCTCAACGATTAAATGAAAAAAAAGATATTCAAGAAGAATACCTCAACAGCTCAAACTTGAAGTTTCTTCAGCTATAACCTCAAAGATGTCAGAACAGAACCTTCAGTTGTTGAAGAAAAAAATCAAGATTTCTCAGATTTCACAAGCACACCTTCAGCCCTCCATTTCCTTCGATTTCACAACAGTTTCAAGAGTCAAATGGGTTTACGATTGAAGAAAAAAAATGGTTTAAGTTTTGCCCCTAAAATTACAGACAAGAAGAACTTACCATAAGATTCAAATCCCTACAAAACTCCCACAAGCTTGCCCTGAAATTGTGTTCTCCTTGTTGAAAAATAGGTCCAAGAGAAGATGGTGACAACGTATGGTCTTCTGCTTGTTGTAGAGATGAGAAATGTCTTTAGAAAATGTTTGTATCAATATTCTGATAGAAAGAAAAATAAATTAGATTTAAAAAATTGTTGGCGTGGGAAACAATGTTCAATGTTGATGCAACATCTATCAACAATGTTCAATACTTTTTCCAAAAAGAAAATCCCTATTGATTTTTTTATAAGAAATCAAGGCAGAACAATCTTCAAAAGTGATTTTTAGATTATTTTTCTTTTAACTAATGCTACAGGCCTACAACAATCATAAAAAGTAAGGAAATCATGGGTATATGTTGGTCAATTTGCAGGTTTAAGCTTAAAAAGACAGAACCTGAATCAAGTGCTAGTAATATGGTGGACAACAATGATAGGTCATAAGCTTCAACAAATTATGAAGGTTATGCCTGCAATAATACTATGGGGAATTTGGAGTAGAAGAAATATCATTAGACATGGGGAAACATGACATATAACAGCGTTGTTTATCAAGTTACTCTAAATGTATGGCAATTTCCAATGACAATTTTTCTAAGTATGAAACAATTCCCCACCAACTGGTTAGACATGGTATAATTCTTAGAGGATGACAAGACAAAGGTTTATTATAAGAGGATCATTGGAAGCCCCCAAATGCAAATAACATCAAGTGTAACACAAATGGTTCAGGTAAAGGTAATCCAGGCAACAGTTCTTATGCTTATTGCCTAAGAGATCAAGAAGGTAACCTCATCTATACACAAGCAGAAGAGATATCTGAAAATTATACTACAAGGAAAATGAGAGATGCCTTGAAATATTAGAATTATTGTGGAAGACACTCTAGCTCTCACGAAAGATGCTACAATTAACATTGAGCACATATATAGGGAAGGGACTTCATTAAGCTTACTATCTATCTAATCATGCATTTAAGGTGGAAGGACGACAACAATATAATACATTTCGAGAGTTACCATCATAGGGGAGGAAAGTTCTACAAATTTGGACAAACTAGAAGTACCAAATTTAGAGAATCAAGAGCAAGATAATCAGGTGAATAATTATTTTATAATTCATGATCAGATACGAGTACATTTCAAGAAGAAATCAACGAAGGATCAACTATAGAAAAGTCACAACACAGTCTACGTTCTATTAAAATAGGAAATAGACCTAAAATAATGTCAAACAATAGCACTTTTGATAATTTAATGGAGCAAAAAAAAGAAGGTACTTCAACAATTAGAAGAAATCAGTAAAGGAGAAAAGAGAAAATCAGAAGTATGATGATGATATCCAAGAAATTATCTACCCATGAAACTTCACAACACCTTATATACATCGATAAACCGGAAAGAATCTAACTGAGAAATACGAAAAAAATGGGGAACACTAACAAGTTACAGCCATCACTATAGCTCAAGCGACCATTGCAGACTCGGCCGGAGGCAGGAAGTGCTGGCGACAATAGATTGTGTAGTGCTCTGGATGGTGATGATTGGCAGAGACGATCACTTTCCGAACCAGTAGCAAATTTTAGTTTATTCCATTTTCATGGAAAGTGAATTTTTTACATCCTACTCAAGTGAGAGGTGAAATCAATGAAGACATTATCAATACAAGGTCATTCAAACCCGATTGAATAAGTCATGGACAAGAAATACAACATCAATGTCAAGTTAAATATGGTCTAGAGCAGTCAATTTCACCATAACTCCAACAAAACATTAAACCCACGATAGCTATAACTTAATGGAAAAAAATCCACAATCAGAGAAATACATCAAATACACTAACCATACCCAAAGATTAAAGACAAAAGAAGAGATTCAAGAAGAAAACCTTAAAAGCTCAAACTTGTAGTTTCTTCAGCTATAACCTCAAAGATTGAAGAAGAGAACCTCCAACAGTTGAAGAAGAAAACCTCCATTTCCTTAGATTTTACAAGAAAACATACAACCCTCCATTTCATTAGATTTCACAAGAGGTATGAAGAGAGAAATGGGTTTAGATTCGAAGAAAAAAATGGGTTTATGTTTGCCCTAAAATGACAGACATGAAGAACTTACCATAAGATTAATATCCTTGCAAAGCTCCACAACTTCTGTGTTCCATTGATATGCTCTGTGTTTTGCTTCTGCTAAGCTCCACAAAATGGATGAAAAATCGGGTCAAAGAGAAGAAGAGTGACAACTTTTTTGCTCTGCTTGTTGAAGAGAGGGAAAATGAGCTTAATGTTTGCCTCGTTTGTATCAATATCTGATAAAGAGAAAAGTAAATTGTATTTACAAAATTAATTAAAAATAAAATATAATGGAAAGCTTTTGGCGGGTTCAGCCAAAATAAGAGAGGGAATTATGGAGGGATTTAATAACCGTTCCAATAGAAAAATATTTGCATTAAATGTTGCCATAGATGACTTTATGGCAACGAATATCGTAACGGTTGCAATATGTAGGTCTATTGCAACGGTTTTCACACAATGGCAACAGATTTATTATTTAGCCGTAGCAATAATATCCAATCCTTTTGGCAACGGCTCAAACTGTTGCAATAGACCCTCTATAATAACGGTTTCTTAAGCGTTGCTAAAAAATCAGTTGCCGTAGGCCTAATTTCTAGTAGTACTAACACAATCCATAAATCTAACCAAGTAAACAGTGGTATCGTTGTAGTAGTCATATCATGACCTTCTTTGATATTCACACAATCTATAAAATCGTTGTAGAAATTCTAACCTCAATTGGCCAACATCATTCTCATCACTCGCTAAGAAACTCATACATGTTATGACAACTTTACTTATTGTATTTTCCATAGTTACAATATTCATTATCTAGCCATCCTTTTAATTATTCCACTTCCAATTATCGAACCAAACAAATACTATTCTATTGGATAACTAACCCAAAAAAGATAATACATTCGTGAAATCCCTCAAACCATTATTTAACGTCATCATTCGAATGTCCTTAAAATGCATCATCGAGTTATTACCTTACTCAATCCTTTCAAATTGCTGAACATTATAAATCTAACCACACATCATTTCCACTTTAGTACTAGGTCTAACATTCAACCCATACACGACACACCAACTGCTCACATGAGGAACTACGCACAAGTCATCACTATAAGTGAGAGTGAATGGAGTGAAGCGATAAGAATAAAAACCGGACCAAGTACGCATGATAGAGATCCAAGAAGTGATTTTTTTCTTAAATGTCACTATAGCCACTCGAAGATAAGTACAGACGTCTCCATACCAATCCTCGAGACTCTACTTAGACTCAGATTATATACACGTGAGACTTATGAAACTGGAGCTCTGATACCATTTTGTCACGACCCAAAAATGGTCGGGATGGCACTCGTCTTATCCCACCAAGACAAGTCAACATAAAACCCAAATATCACAAAAATGTAGAAGTAAGACAAATTGAAATCTCAATTGTAAGTGCGGATAACTTAGTCAACTTAATAAAACCTCCCAAAAATCTGGTTGTCACGTGTACAAGCCTCTAAAGTATTAAAATTGATTCAAAAGAAAAACACAAGTCTCAAATGACATTGTTTCTAAAATAGAACAATATCATAAATTAAGTAAGAAGGTCAGCTGAGATGACAAATAACTACCTCACAAATCTCCAAGAAGCCTCGGAAAATAAGAGAATAGAAAGTATCACAAAATCTAGGCTCGTAACCTACAAAAATTATAGAAGCAAGGGAAATTAGATGACATAACTGAGTGCTTCATCCAATACTAAGCATCCACAGTCGTTCAATAGGTATATAACCCAACCAAGGGTTGGGATTGTACCCACAGGGAGCGGTTTGTAATTGAGAATCAAAAGAAAAGCAAAAATTTGTTCAAGTTAATTATAGCCATAGACATTAACGAGTAAAAACATGATAAATTAAAAAGGTGACACAAGTGTCAATTATCAAAGAGGGTTTTGTAAGCAATTATCAACTAAAATGACAACTAAAGCGAAAATGCAAATATGGAGACATGATTCTTGGGATGTGATAGGAATATGGGCTAAAATACACAGCCGGGTAAATGCTATTGATAGTAACTTGCTGCAAATTAGTAACTAGGCTAGACTTTAGTGGGGTAAATTTTCTCTCGAACAAATTACCTTGAACCAAATCAGTTTTTCTCGAACACCGATAAGCGGCAATGAAGTACAACCTTCGCCTTAGTCCATTCACTCTCTCTCGAGCTAAATATGTGGGAGAGGGTTTAGGATTCACTCTCTCGAGCTGAACCCACGACAACCCAATAACCACAGACTATCACTTCAGTAGTTTTGGTTATAAACTTTCTCTCTTGAGCAAGTCAAAAACATAAAGATAAAATTGTATTTGCAACTACAACCACATTTAATTCAAACACAACTACAGAACAAAATCACCTTTAAACAATGAATAAACAATCAATTAGCAACACACAATAGTGAATTCAACTCATATTCACAAAATCACACTCAAAGAATTGAGATTTTAGCTAGACATAGTAAAAGGGAAGAAATCGATACCAAATTGCATGATAATTAACTGGGTCCGATTTAGATTCACTTGAAACAAGTTTATGATGAAGAATCTTTAACACCCACTTCCAATTTCTTGGAATTGGAAGTCTTCGAATCTTCAAAAGCTAAGGAAAATTGTCTCCAAAACCTATGTTCTAAAAAACTGAGTAATTCTAAAAACTGGTTTCTAAAATGTAAAACTTGATACTAAACTAAAAATTCAAATAGGTATTTATAGTTGTCAAAAAGTGTGTTGTGAAGGATCACTCGACACAGTTAGTCGGGATAACCGATCCACTCGGCGATCCGCCCTTTGGTCTGGTTCATCGCCTTTCTGCATTATCCTTCAGCAACTTCAAGCTTTGTAACTTTGGGCGATATAGCACTACCTCGCGGAACCATTCGGCAACTCGCCGACTTCTCCTTTCTATCGCCTAATTGATTTTGTCCTTCAGGGCTTGGCACACTGGAACATTGGGCGAGACTAAGGCCATTCAGTGACTCACATATTGGTTTAGGCGATCCTCAGGCCTTTTTTTTCTTCGTTCTTTCGGCTGCCTCGATCCTTTTTGCTCCATAGTGTCCATGCTTTGTCCCTAAGTTCAAATACCTGAAATTCAAGTATTTACATCAGTTATTGAGACAAAGTATGCATTTGAGGGCACTAAATCCATTCAAATAAAGCCCTCAATAAGGTCCAAATTGTGGACTCATCACCAAACCACACGGTACTCAGCAAGTAAACCTCTAAACACAAGCTAAGAAAATAGAATGCGGGTACTCCTTTACACACCAACCAATCTTCCACTACTACAACCTGAATAAAACCAACCCAACCTAACAGTTCAAAATTTACAGAGCACACATCTCAACAACAACACTCTAACAATTTAATTCTTCAACAACAGGCTCAATATTCATCAGTCACAAGTTCCACAGGAAGGAACTCACAAGATCAGCAACACACAATATCAAGTTCACCAATAATACAAATGTGAAATGCATTGTCAAGTATAGTGATGCATGTCTGACCTAACGATACACACCCGCTGTCTCATAGTCCGGGACCCATGGGGAACATATTTGTTGCATCCATTGCGATGCGTGGTATATCCCTCGAACTATAGTATCATCGCGGCGCATGATATGCCCCTCGATATATAATATCTGTCGCGGTGCGTGACACGTCCCTCGAAATAGTACATCCTCTTATCACATAACACTTATCACAACCATGTCTCAGAGCCGATGCACATGATATGTTCACACAAATAATGAGGAGATGGACATTTTCACAACAACAGAATCATGATATAACATCAACAATGAATCAATAAGCTTTTCAAACCATTATATACGCGTTACACACCAATAATTAATCACATTGCCTTTTATTACCCCTTTTTCATCATTAGAATTATTCAATATGAACAAGTCAACCCTTCACCAAGTTCCATTACTCCCCAATACATACCACAAGGAAATACACGATTCTATGCACTTAACAAGGGTTTATAAATCCACTTGCCTCAAATAATCGAGCAATTACTTCGTACTTGAGTCTTCCCTTTTCATAAAGCTTCAAAGTTCTTCCAATTTAACAAATATATAATCCTCATAAGAATATGATTCTAGTGACACCCATATTACTATATTTAGTTTTGGCTCGAAAATCAGGTTAAAAAGTTATCCCGAGCCCTAAAATTCGAATCTGAAATTTTCTTTTAGATTATACTTACCCATGATAAAATAAACTCGCATACAAAATTTCAGCTAAAACATCGTTATTCGACCCCCAAATCAAGATTTTATTCTAAGAATCCTAGACCTATATTTTCTTAATTTAGCATAAAATATACACGTCTTTAAACTAAAAATTTGCTCCTATGACATAAAAGTTTAATAGAAAGGATGAGAACAATTACCTTGACGCTTTGGGATGAAAATCCCAATTTTCTCCTCCTTTTTCCTACCTTCTTCTCCCTTTCTTTGTTTTTCCTCTACAGGGTAATATTTTTTCCCCTGTTAGTTCTTTTCAACTTCTTTTTTCGTCACTGACTTTCAAAGTTTTAGGCCTTTTGCACTTATTTCTTTTATTATTATTATTTAGTTATTTATTTATCCTTTTCTATTTTTTTCCATTATTATTAACAACAAAATAATCCTTTATTAAATCTAAAATCATGTCACTCATTCTTATAAGTCATAAATTATTTATAAAAGCTACTAAAAATGTTTAATATAAAAATAATGGTCAAAATTCATAAAACAACTAAGAGGGTCGTTACAGACCAGGACATGGTGGAGCCTCTAGCTAAACCGGAAAGATTTGTTCATTACCGGAGAAGGAAAAGATGACTCACTTACCCAGTCCCTCCTGTTTCTGGTGAACTAGTAACACTAGTAGCAAGAGTGGAACAAGAAGAACCTATAGTGATGGATGAGATGAAAGTGAGAGACGTGGCAACCCACGTACCACCAATGTTACTTCATGCATTCAAAAACCTGAAGCTAGTGGAAAATTTGAACTGAAGCAGAGCATGGTGCAACTATTGCACACCAATGGACAGTTCACTGGCTTATCGCACGGGGATCCACAAGTTCATATCCAGAATTTCCTCGAAATCAGTGACCCTTACACTCTAACTGAAGTGAACTCAGATTACGTGAGGCTCACCTTATTTCCATTATCTCTTTTATGGGAAGCAAAATAATGGTTAAATTTTGAGCCCACGAACTCCATAACATTGTGGGACGTGCACAGATATTCTGTAATGACCGGTATTCGTCATTATAGAAAAGCCAACGGGGAAAAATTTTGGACCAAAAAACTTTTTGGTAGTATCTAGAAATTTCCCAACCTAGTCCAGATTTGGACGAAATCGGAGTCAGTGCGGTCTAGGGAAATCTTGTAATAAATGGGAGTCTAATTGTGAATTTGATCATATGAGTATATAGGTAAGATGGTAAGGAACCCGTACGACTTTGCATTATTGAATTCGAGCCGAGTAGAACTCCCGAAAATGATCCTAGCATGAACGGGACAAACATGACTTACAGTCAGAAATAAACCCCAAAAATGTTTTATTCAGCAAGTTTCAACTTTGAGAGCTAAGGAACGACCCCATATATTTTCTTGACAGTTTTCCACCATTCTTGATGCTAAAGGTAAGGTTTTCACTACCCGAATCCATTTTCTGATCCATTGAATTTAGTTTCTTGGGTGATTATTGTTGGGGAACGGTTTTGGAACCTTTTGGATGGTGGGAAAAGCCCTAATTTGGATATTGGGATCAAGGGCTTGGTCTAGGTTTAATTGGTTATTTATAATCCGGGTAAATTAGACCTTAATTATTGATCTTCACATTGAATTGACTGTTTGTAGACCAAGAACAAGCAGAACGAATCCGGAAGGGGAAAAATCAAGCTTCTTAGAAGGATTCAAGCTTACTTCGATGCAGGTGATGGTTGTGATTTCATGTTGTGTGATATATGTTTGTTCTTGCTTCATTATGATACATTGATCGATGTACGCGAATGTTACATGATTGATCATACTTATCGTAAATGATAATAGACTAATAATTGAATGCCATGAATCATTACTTGATTGTATGATTATGAGAATACACATGTGATTGTGATTGTGGCTTGTTGAATGGATCAGGTGTTGCGTTTTGACACACTAACTGGGATCGGTTGCCACGTACCGGCATAAACATTGGAACGAAAGTCACGATCCGACACACTAACATTAGAACGGGTACCACGTACCGATACACTAACAGTTTGGGTGTGGGTTCCATGAGAGGATCATTGACTTGACATAACTGTATATATCTTGAGAATTGTGAAATTGTATGTTGTTCGTAAATGATGTTGATATTGTATATGTTCGGGTTTTGCATATTATTATTATGTTGTAAAGGCTTATGTATGTCGCACTTAGTGGGATAGTCGCGTTATCCTACCAGTACACTGTGGTTGTGTATTGATACTGCACTTACTTTTTCTTTGTTGAGTATAGGGCATCTTCAAGCGGCTACTGACAGACCTCGTCTACAAGATCAGTGATCAATCGAATTCAAGGGTGAGCCAGTTCTTCCGGGATTCCATGAGTTCTCTTTCATTTATGTCCCCAATTCGGACTTAGGCTAGTACATTAGGACTTTCCTATGTTTAATTGGGTTGTACTCATTTTCTTAGACCTGCTGAACTTTAGATGTTATGGTACATTTACTTTCAGGTTCAACAGGTTGTTCTTCCGCATTAGTTTGGATAGTTTATTTAAACCTCTGGAGTTTATAGGAACTCTATATAACTTTTGCTTTTAAACCTGCTACCGTAACTTTAAATGCCTATCTTGGTTAAGGCTGCTTAGTTGGGTTGTAGTAATGGTTCTCCCACTGGAGTGTTAGTGTGGGTGCCAATCATGATGGTCTGGGTCGTGACAAAGTTGGTATAAGATCCCTAGGTTCGTTTATCTCATTGTATCAAATGAGTCTAGTAGAGTCTTGTGGAACAGTACATAGACGTATGTACTTTTCTTCGAGATGCTATAGGACATTAGGAAATCTATCTATTTTATTTTGACTCCTTCGTGCTATAACTTAGTTCCAATTGGTATGTATCTAACCTCCTTCAATCTTCTATCTGCATATGGTTAACACTAAGTTCAACGGCATCAGGTCCGTAGCTCCCGTCAATGCACCAGCTAGGAATCCGCAGCAAGAGGTCGCGGTCAAGGCAGGGGTAGAGGAAGAGCAAGGGCCAGAGGCTGAGGAAGGGTAGCGCCTACTATGGATGGAGCACCAGTTGAGAATGCTCCTAGAAATGAGGCCCCTCTTGTGCATCATGAAGAGGTAGAGGAAAATGTGAAGGTTGAGAATGAGGAGAATGTTGAACAGGAAGAAGAGGTGTTGTCTAAGACTACAAGTATTCCTCCCTTAGACCAGTGTTAACTCAATAGATTATTTCATTCTTGAAAGGATTGGTTGGTCTTGGAGTGCTTACCTCTGTTCAAGCAACTCAATCCCCCGCCAATCCCCCTATTGCTTTCACTATCCCCAAGGTGTGTGGAACTGTAGCTAATGATGCTTTCTTCCGTCCTTTGTTGGGTCCTGTTATGACTGGTAATGAGCATGAGATGTTGACTAAGTTCTTGAAGTTGAAATCGCCTGTGTTCCATGTTTCCGAGAGTGAGGACGCATATGAGTTCATCCTAGATTGCTATGAGAGGCTTAATAAGTTGGGAATTATCCATCAACATGGCATGGAGTTTGTGACCTTTCAACTTCAGGGTGAGACGAAGCAGTGGTGAAGAGTTTTTGTGGAATGAAGATCTTCAGTTTTACCCCCACTCACATGGACCCAGTTTCATGCTCCGTTCTTGGAAAAGTATGTACCCCAGACTTTGAGAGATGGTTAGAAGGATGATTTCATGGCTTTGGAGCAGGGTGGTATGACTGTGGCTGCTTATGAAGCCAAGTTCCATGCATTGTCTAGATATTCTATGCAATTAGTGACTATTGAGGAAGAGAGGATCTGCATATTTGTTAAGGGACTAAATTCTAAATTGCAAGTATTGTCTGTTCATATGACCTCTGCAGGAAAAATCTTCAATGAGGTAACATATTTTGTGAAGAAAGTATAGGGGGTGAGGCGAGACGGTCAGGGTAAGGCATTGGCTAAGAAAGCCAAGAATTCAGGCAACTTTCAGGGTTCTTTCTGCGGAGGTTCAGGGAGGCCGACACTTGCAGACCGGCCAATTCAGTCCGCTATGACCGCTTCTATAGGTAATTACTCCGAAACTCCACCTCAGAATTGGATTCAGGATAGCTAGGGAGCCGCACCATTGGAAGGTAGCAGGCCATCTTTTGATCGTACTTGTTATAACTATGGAGAACCTGGGCATATAAGGAAAGATTTTCCCCACCCGCGCATTATGGATTCCACTCAGCAGTAGAGTAGAGCAGTGGTACCCATGGGAAATGGTAATAATGGTGGAGGGCATCCACAAGGTGGGTCAGGAGGAAATCAGTGAGGCCGCGGAGGTAGGAGAAATGGTAATGCAGGCAAAGGTACACTGCTGCTAGGCAGGAAAGTCACCCATCATGATAGCAGGGCTCAGTGTTATGCCTTTTCGGGCAAGACCTAGGCAGAGGCATATGACGCAGTGATCATAGGTACTATTCTTATCTGTGACAGGATGGTTAATGTGTTATTTTATCCGGGTTCTACTTATTCTAATATGTCCGTACGATTTGCCTCAGAATTTAATATGAATTATGATATACTTGATGCCTCAATCCATGTTTCTACCCAGTTGGTGATTTAGGATATGATTGACTTCGATATAATCTTAGGCATGACTTGGTTGTCCCACTACTATGTTGTGTTAAATTATAATACCAAGTTTGTGACTCTAGAAATCCCCAGTATGGAAAAGTTAGAGTGTGAAGAGGTGTACAAGCCTAAGCCAGCAAAGATCATATCCTCTATTCGGGCTACAGAAACTGGCGGGGCAGGGTAGTTTTGCTTATTTTTCTCATATTCGGGATGTTGAGTTTGAGTCTCCCTCCATTGAGTCTATTCTTATGGTGTCAGAATTTAGAGAAATGTTCCCTTCTAATTTTCCTGGTATGCCTTCGGATAGGGATATAGATTTCTACATTGATTTAGAACCTGGTACCCGCCCCATTTCTATCCCTCCATATCGCATGGCTCCAATAAAATTAAGAGAGTTTAAGGCTGACATCCAAGAACTTCTTGATAAAGGATTCATTCATCCTAGTGCTTCCCCTTGGGGTGCCCCTGTATTGTTTGTTAAGAAAAAGGATGGTAGCATGAGGATTTGCATAGACTACCGACAATTGAATAGGGTCACCATTCGAAACAAGTACCCATTGCCTAGGATAGATGATCGTTTGACCAACTACAGGGTGCATCCATTTTCTCTAAGATTTATTTATGGTCTGGTTACCATCAATAAAGATTAGGCCTGAGGATGTGCCCAATACGGCATTTAGAACCCGCTATGGGCACTACGAGTTCCTAGTTATGTCGTTTGGGTGGACAAATACGCCTGCAACTTTCATGAGTTTGATGAATGGCGTGTTCAAACCCTTCCTTGATTCTTTTTTGATAGTGTTCATTGATGACATCTTGGTTTTTTTGAAAAGTGAGAAAGAGCATGCCAACCCTCTTCGTATTGTCCTGGTTATTCTTGGGAACCAAAAGTTGTATGCGAAAATTTCTAAGTGTGAACTTTTGTTGACTTTGGTTACATTTTTGGGGGATGTAGTTTCAAAGGAAGGGGTAATGATAGATCCCCAAAAGATTGAAGCAGTTAAGAATTAGGTTCGACTAAGTTCTTAGACTAAAATTAGGAGTTTTGTGGGGTTCGCTAGCTACTATCGTCAGTTTGTCAAAAACTTTTCTTCTATTTCCGCACATCTGACAAATTTTACAAAAAATTAGGTACCTTTTAAATGGACAGAAAAATGTGAGGAGAGATTTCAAAAGCTCAAGACTCTTTTGACCACTGCACCTATTCTAGCACTACCGGTTGAAGGTAAGGACTTTATAGTTTATTGTGATGCTTCACATTTGGGTTTGGGTGTTGTATTAATGCATGATAATAATGCTATAGCTTATGCATTGCGGCAGTTGAAGGTGCATGAGAGAAATTATCCAACACATGATTTAGAGTTGGCAGCGCTAGTGTTTGCTCTTAAGATGGGCCATATTACCTTTAGAGTGTTAAGTACGAGGTATTTACGAACCACTGTAGTCTACAACATGTATTCACTCAAAATGATCTTAATTTGATACAACGAAGGTGGATGGAGTTACTCAAGGATTATGATGTGACCATCCAACATCATCCGGGAAAGGCTAATGTAGTGGCAGACGCACTAAGTCGAAAGATGGCAAGTATGGGTAGTTTATCTTGCTTTGGTATAGCTTAGAGACCTTTATCTAAAGAAATTCCACATTCGAAGTCTATGTTCATACAGTTGGGCATCTTGGAGAAAGGTGAGGTGTTAGCTAGCATTGAGGTAAGGGCCACATTTTTTAGGAGATCAAGGCCAAACAATTTGAGGATGAAAATTTTAATGAGCTTATAAAGAAGTCTATTATTGGTAAGGCACAAGAGACCACTCTTGATGCGGAAGGTGTTCTAAGTTTTAAAGGGAGGATTTGTGTTCCTAGAGTGGGCAACTTAATTCAGAATCTATTGATAGAATCCCATGGTTCGAGGTATTCCATTCATCCGGGTGTAACTAAGAAGTACCGAGACTGGAAGCGACTCTATTGGTGGCCGAGCATGAAGAAAGATATAGCAGATTTTGTGTCTAAGTGTAAAAATTGCCAACAAGTAAACTATGAGCATCAGAGGCCTGCAGGTTTGCTTTAGAGAATGCCAATTCCCGAATGGAAGTGGGAAAGAATAGTCATGGATATCATGGTTGGTCTTCCCAAGACATTGAGAAAGTATGATTCAATTTGGGTAGTTGTTGACAGATTGACTAAGTCATCGCATTTTATTCCAGTCAAAACCGACTAGAATGATTAGCAATTGGCTAAGGTGTATGTAAAAGAGATAGTAAGGATGCACAGGGTGCCTCTCTCTATCATCTTAGACCGAGGTACGCAGTTCACATCCAAGTTTAGGGGAAAATTGAATGAAGAATTGGGTACTCAACTCATCTTTAGCACAACCTTCCATCCGCAGACGAACGGACAGATAGAAAGGACCATTCAAGTGTTGGAGGACATGTTGAGGGCATGTGTGATTGACTTTGGAGGTCATTGGGATAAGTTCCTACGGTTGTGCGAGTTCTCTTACAATAATAGTTACCACTCCAACATTGATATGGTGCCATTTGAAGCACTCTATGGGAGAGGATGTAGATAACCCATAGGATGGTTTGAGGCTGGAGATGTGAAACCTTTAGGGGTTGACTTGGTGAAGGATGCTCAAGAGAAAGTACGAAGAATTCAACCTAAGCTTTTAGCAGCCCAAAGTAGACAAAAGAAGTATGCAGATCATAAGGTAAGGAACATGGCATTTCAGACTGGTGAGAACGTTCTTCTTAAGGTATCACCCATGAAAGGGGTGATGAGATTTGGCAAGAAGGGCAGGCTTAGTCCCCGATACATTAGACCATTTGAAATCCTTGAACGGGTGGGATGGGATGCTTATTGATTGGATTTACCTCCTAAATTATCAGGAGTCATCCGGTATTTCATATGTCCATGTTGAAGAGATATCATTGTGACGGGGATTATATAATAAAATGTGACTCAGTTGTGTTAGACAAGGACCTTCAGTATGAGGAAGAACTAATTGCAATTCTTGATCGTGATGTTCGAAAGCTGAGGACCAAGGAGATTAAGTCTGTGAAACTTCAATGGAAGCAACGTCTGATTGAGGAAGCCACTTGGAAGACCGAGAAGGACATGCGAGACAAGTACTAATCCACTCTTGCTTTAGGTTGTTTTCGTAGTTTGTCACTCGGGGACGAGTGATGGATAAATTGTTATCTATTGTTAAGACCGGTTTTCGTCGTTATAGAAAATTCAACGGGGAAAAAATTTGGACCGAAAAACATTTTGGTAGTATCTGGAAATTTCCCTACCTAGTCTAGATTTTAACCAAATCGGAGTCAGTGAGGTCTAGGGAAATATCGTAACAAATGGAAGGTCGAATTGTGAATTTGATCATATGAGTAGACAGCGAAGACATTAAGGAACCTGTATTACTTTATGAAATTGAATTTAGGCGAGTAGAACTCCCGAAAATGATCCTAGCGTGAACAGGTATTTTTTGAGTGTCTCGGATGAAGGCGTGTTGTGAAATGGGGGTTTGGAAATTCTTTAATTAACTCGCTGTTCCATGCAGGGCGCTATGGCGAGATTAGTGCCGCCAGGGCGGGGTCACTTCAGTGGGGTGAGGACCGCTGTGGCACGACATACGCGACTTAAAGTTTGAAATTAGCCCCAAAAACATTTTATTCAACAAGTTTTGACTTTAAGAGCTAAGGAATAACCCCATGTGTTTTCTTGATAGTTTTCCACCATTCTTGAATCTAAAGGTAAGGTTTTCACTCCTCTAATCCATTTTTCGATCCGTAGAAGGTTTCTTGGGTGATTATTGTTGGGGAAGGGTTTTGGAATTGTTTAGATGGTGGAAAAAGTCCTAACCTAGATATTGGGATCAAGGGTTTGGTCGAGGGTTAATAGGTTAGTTGTAATTCGGGTAAATTAGACCTTAATTATTGATCTTTGGATTAAATTGATTGTTTGTAGACCAAGAACAAGCGGAACGAATCCAACAGGATAAGAATCTACCGAGGATTCAAGCTTAGTTCGAGGTAGGTGATGGTTGTAATTTCATGTTGTGTGATATATGTTTGTTCTTGCTTCATTATGATACATAGATGTATGAGAATGTTACATTATTTATCATACTAATCGTAAATGAGAATAGACGGATAATTGAATGCAATGAATCATGACTTGATTGTATGATTATGAGAATATACATGTGATTGTGATTGTGGCTTGTTGAATGGATCGGTATTGCGTTCCGACACACTAACTGGGATTTGGTTGCCATATATCAGTATAAACATTGTAATGGGTATCACGATCCGACACACTAACATTGGAACGGGTACCATGTACCAGTACACTAACAATTTTGGTGTGGGTTCCATGAGAGGACCATTGACTTGACATAACTATATATCTTGAGAATTGTGAAATTGTATGTTGTTCGTAAATAATGTTGATATTTTATATGTTCGGTGTATGCATGTTATTATTATGTTTTAAAGGCTTATGTATGTTGCACTTAGTGGGATAGCCGCGTGATCCTACCAATACACTATGGTTGTGTACTGATACTGCACTTGCTCTTTCTTTGTTGAGTACATTGCATCTTCAAGCAGCTACTGACAGACTTCGTCTAGAAGACTAGTGATTAATCAAATTCAAGGGTGAGCCAGTTCTTATGGGCTGCCATGAGTTTTCTTTCGTTTATGTCCCCATTTCCGACCTAGTCTAGTACATTAGGACTTTCATACGTTTAATTGGGTTGTACCCATTTTCTTAGACTTGTTGAACTTTAGATGTTTTGGTACATTGACTTTCCCGTTCTAGGGGTTGTTCTTCCGCATTAGTTTTACTAGTTTATTTAAACATTTGCAGTTTATGGGAACTCTATATAATTTATGTATTTGAACCTTCTTCCATAACTTTAAATGCGTAGTATCTTTGTTATGGCTGCTTAGTTTGGTTGTAGTAGTGGTTCTCCCACAGAAGGGTTAGTATGGGTGTCAATCACGACGGTCTGGGTCGTGACAAGTTCCTGATAAGTTTTTTCCCATCTGGGAAAACAGCTAAGTTAAGGAGAGACATACTGAGCTTCCGACAAAAAAGAGGAGAACACTTGTACCAGGCTTGGGATAGGTTTAAATCGATGTTATTGAGTTGTCCGCACCATTATCAGGGTCATGAGGTGTTGGTCCACACCTCTATTAAAGGGTAGGAACCTAACACCAAAATTTTACTTGACTCAGCTGCAGGTGGCCAGGCTCTGGAAAAGACATATGTTGAGTTGTTCACCCTGTTGAAGAGGATTTCACAAGGTAACCCCGAGTGGAATGGAGGAGGAGCCAAATCGGTAGTACAGAAGACTGCTGGAATGTTGGAAGTAAATGCAGTAAAAACGTTAACTGTACCAATTGCTGCTATGCAAAACATGATGAATACACACTTTAGTAACCGTTCACTAGGATAGCAGCAAGCTCAGGTAAATGCAGTACAACAGCCACCTACATGGTGTGAGATTTTCGGAGGTGCAGACCACAATGCCGAGGTATATGGGGCAAACCCAGATTCTATCAATTTTGTAGGTAATGCACAGCGGGGAGGAGGTCATCAGAACTATTGTAAGTCCTATAATCCTAGTTGGCGAAATCATCCAAACTTTTCCTGGGAAGAAAATCAAAACAAGATGCAAGGTCATAACCAATAGAGACCCCAGGGGAATGCACATGGTTATCAACAACATGGCGAACAAGAGCAACCCAGTAATCAACAAAGTAGCACGAGTATTGAGGAAATGCTGAAAAATATTATGGCTGATCAAGCTCAACTAGCCGTTGATGTAAGAAATAATTAGATAGCAACTCAAAACTTAGAGAAACAATTTGGGCGATTTGCTAGTGCTCAAAACTCGCGACCTCAAGGAGGTGTGCAAGGAAATACTGATCCAAATCACAGATAGGTAAATGTGGTATGTACGCGTAGTGGGTTGCAGTTGGTGGAGTTGTTTCTGAAGAAGTAAAGTGTTGATTCTGCAGGTAAAGAGGGTGAACCAAAGGGAAGTGAAATAGTGACGCAAGAATCAAGAGTGCAACCAATTGTAAAACCAACTCAACCATTTTCTTAGAAGTATAAAAAACAAAATGAGGACAAATGTTTTGGTAAGTTCCTCTCTCTTTTAAAGAAAGTTCATATTAACTTTCCTTTGGTAGATGAGTTGCAAGGTATACCTAGGTATGCCAAGTATGTGAAGGAGACCGTGGAAAATAAGAGGAGGTTAACTTAATATGAAACTGTGGCACTTAATGAAGAGTGCAGCTCCAAAATACAAAATAAGTTACCCACCAAACTGAAAGATCCGGGCAGCTTTACAGTTCAGATCACCATAGGGCAGATCATCCATGCGCGAGGGTTGTGTGATCTCGGGGGGAGTATAAACCTGATGCCAACATAACTATATAAAAAATGGGGCTGGGTAGTCCTAAACCCACCACCATTGTTTTGCAGTTGGCAGACCTGTCAGTGACTAGACCAGAGGGTGTTGTGGAAGATGTCTTAGTTCAGGTGTGATTATTGATAATCCCGATAGATTTTGTGGTGCTGAACTTTGAGCCAGATCCTGAGGTTCCTTTCATCTTGGGAAGACCTTTCTTGGCCACAGGGTTTGCGATGATAGATGTAGCAGCCAGTCAATTGACTATGAGGGCGCATGACAAAGTGGAAGTATTTGATGCTACAAGGCGTTCAAACTACCAGCTGTGTATGATGTGTTGTCTGTTGTAACATTCATAAATCTTGAAGTAGAATCTCATTATATTGCATCCAAGAACCCTCTGGAGCGTGTGTTAGTGGGGCATGATATTTATGAGGATGCTAAGGCACAAGAGATGGTACAGTTTATGGATGTCTCAATTGTGGGCATATCAAGAGATCACTGGAAGCCGTTGAATAGGATGTTGGGTCCTCCACCCAAACCTTCCATTGAAGAAGCACCCAAGCTGGAGCTAAAAACACTGGCAACTCACCTAAGGTATGCATTTTTGGGTGAATATAAGACCTTACTTGTGATTTTGTCTGCAGATTTGTTTGAACCACAAGTTAAAGCAACAGTGAGTATAATGAGGAAAAGAAAAGCAGCTTTAGGCTGGGAGATGTTCGACATTCATGGGATAAGTCCAACGTTGTGTATGCACAAGATTTACATGGAGAAAGGGCACAAACCGAGTGCACAACACCAACGTAGAGTTAACCCAATCATGAAGGATGTGGTAAGGAAAGAGGTGATCAAGTGGCTAGATGCAGGGATAGTGTACCCTATATCTGACAACAAATGGGTGAGTTCGGTACAATGTGTGCCCAAGTAAGGCGGTATGACAGTGGTGATGAATGAGAAGAGTGATTTGATCCCTACATAGACAGTAATACGGTGACGTAACTTCATGGACTATAGAAAGTTGAATGATTCCACCAGGAAGGACCATTATCCTGTGCCGTTCATCGATTATATATTGGACACACTGGCAGGACAAAAGTATTACTGATTCTTGGATGGCTACTTAGGCTACAATCAGATAGTCATTGCACTAAAGGATCAGAAAAAGACAACCTTCATTTATCCGTATGGAACCTATGCGTTTAAACGTATGTCATTAGGATTATGCAATGCACAGGCTACATTCCAGAGATGCATGATGGTAATCTTCCACGATATGGTGGAGGATTTTGTTGAGGTGTTCATGGACGACTTCTATGTGTTTGGTGAGTCTTTTGACCTTTGTTTGACTAATATTGACAGGGTCCTTTCAAGGTGTGAAGAGACGAGTCTGGTGTTGAATTGGGAAAAGTGACACTTCTTGGTTAGAGAAGGGATTGTACTGGGGCAAAAATTTCAAGAAATGGGCTGGAAGTTGATAGAACTATGGTGGAGCTCATTGAGAATTGCCACCACCCATCACTGTGAAGGGAGTCCGAAGTTTTCTTGGACATGTGGAGTTTTATAAAAGATTAATCAAGGAATTTTCTTAGTGTGTGAGCCCCATGTGCAGTTTATTAGAAAATGAGGTGAAATTTGATTTTGATGAACATTGTCTGCATGCATTGGATCTACTAAAGAAAATGTTGACTGAAGCGCCTATTTTGATTGCTCCGAATTGGGAGCTACCTTTCGAGATCATGTGTGATGCAAGTGATACAATGGTTGGTGCAGTCCTAGGCCAGCGTAAGGCTAAGATGTTTCACTCCATCTACTTTGCTAGTAAGACTCTGGATGGAGCACAATCAAACTACATTGTCACAGAAAAGGAGATGTGTGCGCTAGTGTTTGTTTTTTATAGGTTCCGATCTTACTTGGTGGGCACCAATGTTGTTGTCTACACTAACTATGCTGCGATAAGGTATTTATGCAACTAGAAGGACGCAAAGACGAGGTTGATTAGATGGATATTACTCTTCCAAGAGTTTGATATGGAAATTAATAGGAATGGGAAAAGGCTGGAGGGTAAAGGATATTTCCACCTGGGGCTTCAACACATCAGAGGCAAAAGCTGAAACACAAGGCTCGGTTTTATATGTGCGATGAGCCTTTCTTATTCAACCAGGGACTTCACCAGGTGGTGCGAAGGTGTATAGCAGAGAAGGAAGTGATGTAAGTACAAGAGAGTTGTCACTCTTCTCCATATTGTGGGCACCACGGAGACGAGCGCACAATGCATAAGGTATTGGAATCTGGTTTCTTTTGGCCTACTTTATTTAAAGATGCTACGATTTTTGTGAAGGGTTGTGATCAATGCCAGAGAATAGGCACTATTTCTAGAAGGCATTAGATGTCGTTAAGCAACATCTTATAAGTAGAGATCTTTGATGTATGGGGGATAGACTTCATGGGACCTTTCCCAATGTCCTATTGTAATCAGTACATACTTGAGGCGGTGGAATATGTGACTAAGTGGGTTGAGGCTATTGCTTTACCTACTAATGACGTAAAGATGGTGGTAAAGTTCATTCGAAAGCACATCTTCACCAGGTTCAGAACTTCAAGGGCCGTGATAAGTGATGGAGGTAAGCATTTCATAAATATTTCGGTGTGAAATTTGCTGGCTAAATGTGGAGTGAGACACAAGGTAGCCACAACTTATCATCCTCCGACTAGCGGTCAAGTGGAAGTGTTCAATAGGGAAGTGAAGCATATTTTGTAGAAGACTGTGACTGCACTAAGGAAAGATTAGGCTGACAAGTTAGATGATGCTTTGTGGGCCTACATGACTACATACAATACATCGATAGGGACTTCTCCTTATCAAATGGTGTTTTGGAAAGCATGTAGCCTTCCAGCGGAATTGGAGGATCATGCATACTGGGCTATAAAGAAGTTCAATCTAGACCATGAATTAGCAGGCAAGAAAAAAATAACACTGCTTCATGAGCTAGAGGAGGTCACGCTCCACCCATACGAAAATGCCAAGCTATACAAAGAGAAGACTAAGAAGTGGCATGACAAGCATATTGTATCACGCACCTTTGAGCCTGGCCAATTGGTGTTACTATTCAATTCAATACTAAAGGTGTTCCCTTGAAAACTTCGATCTAAGTTGAGTGGGCCGTTTGGGGTGGTGAGAATGACCCAACATGGAGCTTTGGAGCTAAGAAATAAGGATAAGAGCTCCACTTTTCTTGTAAATGGGCATAGAGTGAAACACTACCTCGGGGATGACATTGATCGTGAGCAAGAATCGCTCGACTTGAATGATGATTGAGTCATGTGATGGGTCATGCCGTGACGTACATTTGGTCTTCATTAAAAAAGACAGGTCTTACCCATTTTCATTCAAAACAACTGACCCAAGTCCCTTTTGACCCTAAATTTCCATCCCCAAAATCCCTACTTTTATCCCCAAATAGTGATTTTCTACCTCCCGTTCTACCCTTGCAATTTTTCGAGCATCAATCTGTAACGCGAAGGTAATTCACCTTTTTCTCTGCCGATTCTACTAGACTACAATATTCAAGGTATTAGCAATGATGTTTGATGTTTCTGTTTTGTGGGGGTTGTGGGTGTGATTTGTAGTAGGGGAAGTGGTGTATGCTGCTTTTTAATGGCTATTTCTAAGTCTTGAGTAGAAATTGCCGAATTGTTTGATCTTATGTGGGCATTGGGTAGAATGGGGATGTATGAACATGGTAAATGAAAGATTGGGGATTGTTGATGAGTAAAATTATCCATTTCATGGAATTTGAGTGTCTATTGTGTGAAGTCTTGAGTAACACTGTGTGATTATATCTATATAGGATTGTGGGTTTGTTGTGTACTTGTCAATGGTGGAGGTTGTTTGTATTTGACTGATATTAGTGGTAAACTGAATGTGAAAGTCGAATGTGTTAAATGGATGGGTGTGTATAGTTTTGGGTTGTGCATGTTAATAAGTGGGAAGTCTGAGTACCAAGACTCACCAATAGGAGTAGAAAAAGAAAAAGGTTCTAACAGCACATCGGGGAGCACATCAAACCTCATAGCTACATATGGTGTCACAAAAGACAAAGTACCACTGGAATCAAGTAAAGCATATACATATGGCTGGAAAACTTTCAACATATCGGTAACCACATTCGGAAAATCCTCACCTCAGGTTTGGAGAGCATAGAATCGCTTTTTGTTGGGAGCATTGGATCCCGAACCACTAGGAGTAGCTTGCTTGCCCTCTATTTATTTAGCCACAAGCATTGGGAAATCCATCATTTTGTGACCACTTTTCCCACAACCATAACAACCATCCCTGTAGGCTAGACACTTACCATCGTGCTTCCTTCCACACTTAGTGCAATTAGACATAGATAATGAAGATCCACTACTATTCCCTCCTTGAGGCTTAGGGTTAGACATCCTATCTTTGTTGAACTTAGGAGGAGCATTGGAGGAACCTTGTTCAAAAAACCTTTGTCGGAATTTAGAACGATCTTGCCCATCGGACCTCGCATGCGAAAAGATAACATCACCAGTTTTAACCCTTTTTACCTCTCCAGACTTTTCCTTGAGTTTCTCCAACTCAATTTGTTGTGCATGTACCATGAGACGAGAAATGTCCATATCATGAATGAGCATTGCGGTTCGGCACTGTTTAACCACCATTTTGGACACACTTGAAACGAACATACTCTTCTTGACCCTTGAATCGACAACCATTGTTGGAGCATACTTGGACAATTGATTGAACTTTAGATCATATTCTTTCACACTCATACTCCCTTTTTCGAATTTTAATGAACTCGAGCACCTTAGGTTCCCTCATCTCAAGGGCAAAGAATCTATCAGGAAAAGTGGCCTTAAGATTCTCCCAATCAAGAGGGCCCGCATCTTCCGAGCTCCCTTCTTTCCATTGGTTATACCAAATTTGAGCCACACCTTTTAGTTGATAAGCTGCAAACTCCGCCTTTTCCACTGGTGTAACCCCCATGATAATCAAAACCTTATAGACTTCATAGATAAACTCTTGAGGGTCCTCCTCAACTTTCAAACCATATAACTCCGGAGGGTTCATCCTAGTGAAGTCCCTCACTTTTGAAGACATCGTATTCACACTTGAGCTTGCGGGAACCACAACCTCCCTATTGGCTTGTGCCATCACGGCTTGAGACAATACTTGAAAAGCAGCCCTAAACTCCGCATTAGAGACATGTTCGGCCAAAGGAGCGACTGGAACTTGAGGAGCTTGGGGAGGATCTTTTTGTTCCGCATTCTCCCTCACATTCCTTCTAGCATAAGTTCTTGGGTAGCCATATCCTAAAGAACATAGGATAAGGATTATGAGAGAGACTTTATAGAGTTAAACTCTATCGCATGACTTAAGAGTAATGAAAGAAGTGAACTTTCCTAATCATCTCGTAGCCTCTCATTCATAAATGTAGGACGCTTCACACGCATGAACAAGACTCTACTAGACGTGGCTTATAAGATATCCTAGAACCATTCTAAACCTTGTGCTTTAATTAACATGTTTGTCACGACCCAGGGGTACTTCCTAGATGTAACATGGCGTATAGAACGCCGAAGGATTCCATACAAGCCACTTAGTTCTCATAACATAAGAAATTGAACAATAAGGGTAAAATAATAGTCCTAGTCTGAAACATTTTATAAAATGAAAAGCGGAAGTCTAGACTCTTCTCTCAACATAGCCATCTAATACGATAGAATGAAATTGGGCCTAACCAAAACATCATGTCCATAAGAGAAAATACATGAATGAAAGTGAAAACAATAAACTCCATCCTCGAAGCATGAGGACTCACCAAAGCTCGAGAATCAATCAAATCACCCACTAGCCACGAAACTGAGCACCCTGAATATCAAACCCTACATTTGGGTCAGACCCTATATTTGGGTCAGACCCTACATTTGGGGAAAATGTAGGCAAGAGTATGCGTAATTACAAAAAAATGTACCAAGTATGATAGCCATTCATAAAACATTTAAATCGTGCTAAAAGGGACATTTCATTTCAAAACATGCATTTGACCAAACTAAAACATCATATGAAGAAGTTATAAAACATAAGTCATAAATCATGGTCAATGCAAGCTAACTTCTTCTTTAAAACCTTCGTACACATATGAGAATGTAACAACTCAAAAACCAGACCTAGAAAAAATTTACAGAAAACTACCTAAAGAAGTGAACCACGGCAGGGTTCACAAACCGTGATAGGGTCTACGGTCCATTGACCTGCCCGTGTTCACGACTTAGAAGCCTCCAGGCCCGGACGTCAGTTCACGGGTACCTTCACAGTACGTGGCCTTGACGACGGGCCGTGGTGGAGTTTGTGACGTCTAGGAAGTAGCCTCCCTAGCCTAGCCCTCAGATACCCTTCGCCCAAGTAAGGACCACGGGGACCTTCAATGTCCGTGGCCCTGAAGACGTGTCGTGGGGGCGTTCGTGAAGATTAACCAGTAGCCCCCTAAATCTTGAGCCACCAGACCTCAGCCCAAGTGAGGACAACGAGGGCGTTCGTGAAGATTATTCGGCAAAATGCCAACTGCTCCTTTCATCGCCTTTTTGATCCTGCTCCTTCAAACTGGAACAAAAGGCAGAGTGCATCCCTTCGGCGAATCGCCAAGCGTACTTGGCGATGCGCAAGCTTCAGCTTCTTCGTTCTTTTCAGCCTTTTTGTTCCTTTTTGTGGCTAAGTGTTCATTCTTCCACTAAAACTTCAAATACCTGAAACTTAAGAGTTTTCATCAGATATTGAGACAAAATAAGCATTTGAGGACACTGTTTCTATCAAAATAAAGCCCTAAATGAGTCCAATTTGTGGACTAATCAACACCCCGACCTTACACTTTTGCTTGTCCTCAAGAAAACTCAAGTTCAGCCATTCAACAAGGTGTCTCAAATAGTGCTACACAAGACTAAATCATGAATGCACACAACCAAACTCAATTTACTTATGCAAGGATCAATTGTGTACTCAAAGATTCAAGTTGTGACACACCATTACCAAAGATTCTCATGCTCGCAATACTTGCTACTTGTGCAATCAAGCTCAACAGGAAGTATCTAAATGCCCTCACATAAAGAATGATTCTATATTCACACACAAAGGTTAAACAATTCAAGATTAGGAATCAGATGCAACGCTCACACTCAAAAAGAGGAACACAATGCATGTTTTTACTTATAGGTTTTACTTTATTTTCCAATCGACTTCCGATTCGGCCTATTAAAGATCAAAATGGTCTTTCTAAGGCTTGTAATGGGGATAAGTGCAGAGGTATGGTCATTTCGGCTTTCTAACTTTTTCCTCGTGAGATGTGGTATTCTCAAGGCATTCCCTTCTTTTTGTTTATCAATTTTGTTTCTCGTGCTTCTAAGTCATCTTTTTATTCACCTCCATGGATCGCTTGGAAACCCGATTTCCTTTGTACTTTATTCCACACACACATTTTTTTAGGGATTTCCATTGTTCTGCACCACCATGGGGGTAAAGGGGACTTTTCTTGCACTTTCTGACTTCTCCTTTTCCTTTTGACCACAACCCCAACTTTGGCCTAAGTTGGCTATTCGTTAAACCACAAATCAAGAGGATTATAAGTAGTGGGTCAGGTAAGGTCTAGGGTTCATCAAGGTTCTTCCAAAGATAGGTAAGGTTCAAAGGGTGTTCAAAAGAGTTTCATACGCTCACGGGTAGGCCACAAAAGAGGTATATGTCAAATTTGGCTCACACTCTTTAAAGTTGCCTAAGATCATTTCAAGAGCACACCTTTCTAAATCAATCACACTAACAGGGCAAATTCTAGGATTTTTCATGCAAGGTTCAAAGAAAGCTAATCACACAAGGCATCGACACTTAAGTCAAACAAGACCACACACTTTCGCTAGTGTGCAACGGTCATTATAAGAGAATCAATTCAATATATGGCTAATCACAACAAGATGCAAATAGTTCACATATTATCTATGTAACTTCATTTGGTCTCGTCGTAGCCGTACATTCATGTTCGTTCGATTGAGAGCACTATTCAAGTCATCCGTATTGATCAAAATTGGGACTCAAATTTTTTACAAAAGAACAGCCACATCAACTCACGAGGGGTGGCCAAAAAATGTGTGAAAAATTCAAAAAATTTCAGATGGGTCAAAAGCATTTGCAATTAAAAATAAATGGAAACGGAGCCACAAGCTCAAACATCCACATAAAAGCAGTATTTAACACAATTTAAAATAGAACAACCCAAATATATACACAAAACACAACTATCAGCACAAAAGGTGTGGGATATATACACAAAACACAACTATCACCACAAAAGATGTGGGCCTCACCCCACCACAAATAAAAGAAATTTGTCCTTAAATGCAAATAAAACTAGCCCAAAAGTAGATGTATGTAAGACAGAGAGGAAGGTAGAGAAAGGTCATGTCTATGCAGTCTCTCTATCTGTCATGGCATCAGTGCCCGGAGTAGTTTCAGATGGAACAGCAGTGCCAGATCCACTAGGAGTTGATGTGGATGTCTCGGTCGGCAATGTCTGGATCACCGACTGCATAACTATCTCTACTAGATCTGGCAGATCTCTAAATATGCTCGCATCTTGGCTCTCTCTCATCTCCTCTTCATCTGCTATCAACTCCTCATCGGTCTCTGCATCCGACTCTACATGAGATGTGCCATCCCCCTACATATCGGTGGTCTCAGGAGCATTCTCAGCATCTTCCCTTTCTATTAGTGAAGTGAAGTAAGTAGACTTAAGATAGTCTATGTCCTTCCTCAAACTCACGATCTCAGCTTTTAAAGCCATTACCTCAGAGGCCTCCCCTTGTCTTCTCTCGCAAGCAACGATTCTCACTGTCAAGGCATCAATATAAGTATGAAGGGGGGTGAGTGCTGCTTGTATGTCCATGTAGATCATCCTTGGAACAGACCTTTCCAGTTGGGTAGCTCTCACATCAGCTGAATAGGCCAACTGCCCCATCTTCAGGATCATGGCCTGAGTGATCCTGGTAGGCTGGGAGGATAAGGGAGCACCTGGCGCCTATGAGGAAGAGGAAGAAGGAGTGGGTATACCTGATGGCTCAGGGGCCGAGGTGGACGAAGGTGTCTCTGCTGATAATGAGTCAACATTGACCTCGAGAGAAGTATCTGTTGGGGCTGCTCTTCTCCTGTCATCCTTCTCTCGTGTGAATTCGGCCTCTATACGCCAGATATCAGTGGAGGAAAATAGGGTGACCTCTACATCGATAGCAGGATCTCGGGGTACTCCATCACGCCGGCAGAACTAAGTAATCAGAACAGGAAATGGTAGAGATGTCAGTGTCTGTTTTGCTCTCATAGCCATCTCCTGTGAAACCAGCAGTCCCAGGTCGATCCGCCTCCTGGCCATGATAGAACCAAGGCAAGCCGCCTTAGGATGATGCAGAATGGACTCGTTTTGGGATGGCATGATAGTGTAGCTGATGAAGCCAAACCAGTACTGGGAGGCGATGTTCATATCCCTCTTCTCAATAGGAGCTCCCGCATCCAACCACCTCGAGATGATGTTAGAAATCATCGGAGCTAACCAACCCTTCAAATCATCCAGGGATAGAACGATAGGCAAACCCTGGTAAGGCAGTACTGAGTGCAGCGATTGACTTAGTACAACATTAATATGCTCGTTGTGACACTCTACATCCTTGCCTCTAACCATAACCAACTTCACTGGTCAGAACTCACTAGCCTTTTTCTTATTTTTTGGGACCAACTCCCCATAGGCTAAGTAGAATTTCCGGACTCAGGAAGGAATGTAATGACCCCGTGGTCTAGTGAACTGATCGAACTCATGATACCTGAGCGTGTCAAGCACCTCAGCATGCTTACCTTCCAAACCCTCCACAGATAGTAACTTTTTTTCTAGAATGGTTTGTAAACCATCACCTTTCAATCTGTTCAGCAATCTGGGTGGAGGTGGAGCTATGGGGAGTGCAGGGACCACTGAAGGTGGTGCCGGGGCTGGCACTGATTCAGTGGTCGGAGGAGTTACAGCTGATGTAACTCTAATAGGTATTGATTGAGGTCTATCTCTAAGCCTATTCTACCAGTGAATCAAGGTTTGGTCATCTTCCGTCTCAGAAAAATCTGACTCAATAGCTGACCTTTTTATAGCGATATGCTTATTTTGTTTGCCTTTATCTCCCGGTAGGAGATCTTGCTTTCTTTTCTGTGAAGGACGTAATCCTCCTTCATTGATCGTAATTCGCTTTACTTTTTTCTGAGGTGGCGCGTTTAAGTTTGTGTGTACCACATCTGCAAAAATTTGTGATTAGTCAGAAGAACAATCACACTAAAACACAGAAAATCTGAAGCAGAAAGGTCCGCCGATCAGTTGGTGAATCGCCAAATCTCTTTGGCAAGCTAGGTCAAACTCACCGAAGGGATTATCTTGAAATCTAGGCAAATTACCGATGAAAAAGACTATTTGGCGAGGCGCCGACTACTTTCGGCGATGACGAAGTTGTCCGCCAAAAGATACAGTGAAAGAGGGTAAAGCGGGCATGCAAAAGGCGGCCTAAAGTCCTATTGGCGAGTCGCCGCCTACCTTCAGCGACCACATACGTATCCGCCGAAAGTTACAGATCTCTCAGCACTATGGACATGAATGAAGGGTGATCTGAGACCAGTAGGTGAACCGCCTAGTCGTTTGGCGAGCATGACCATCTTGTTGAATGATTCAACGTGCCTATTTTTCAACCTACTTCTTAGAATCGACCTTACAAAACCTTGAAGGAAATCAAAGCATGCATACACCAAATTCACACAAGACCCATACTTCCCATCATCCCAGAATACTCAGACTTCTTCCTGTCCTGCCAACTTTTGGCCATTTAACTACGATCACCCTTAAGAATGTCGTCACCCACTGAAATCTCAATCAAATTAAAGTACAAACAACAAGGCATTCAACTATTAAAATAGTTCAGGCAACTAAGTTCGAATTACACATAGCATATCAACCTATTTCTATCAGAGAGGCCCTTCACATGCCATCCTGATAATAAACTTGCAAAAGAGTGCAAAATTATCAAAAATAAGTTTGGGTTTTTAGAGACTAAGCTTCGATGTTGATAAATTTGTTTTTGTAATGCTAGGCGGCAAAGAAATCTAGTCCCAAGCACTAATTATAAACTATAACACTATTAGAAGGCAAAAATCTAGAAAATAATACTTTTGGTGTGATTCTGAGGAGTTTGAAATGAGGGAAAGCGAGAGATTCGAAAATAAATTTTACCTTTGGCCTTTATATAACTGTTCAGGTCTCGGCAATTTGGCGACGTTAGTCTTGTCGCCGATCAACTCGGTGACGCGCCGAACGCATAATCATCTCACCGAGTTTTACAGGACATCACTTATTTTGGAGGCACAACGGCTGATTAAATCGTAATCGCCGAACCTATCGGCGATTCGCCAACTGGTTCCTAGGCTCGCCAACTTGCGCTTTTCAACACCTTCCTCACTTTCACCTACATAACCAACACACCATTATTCTAACAAAGTAATTAAAAGTAGTAAAACCTTGGGTTACCTCCCAAGAAGCGCCTTATTTTACGTCATGGCACGATGCAAATCCTGTCTCATTCTCCGTTATTGGGGTTAGCCCTAGTGTCACTAGGTGACCCCAATATGTCATTTTGGTGGAGATGAGGCACTGCAAAACTTAGGAGTGACCTGATTAGCTGGATTGATCGAGAGTGAGATCCGATCATTTGATTCAACACTTCGATATTCTCCTTCATTTCTTCCAACACCCGATCTTGATCGGTGATCTTTTGGAGAATGATTTGAAGTGTGTCCTCGACACGATTTTTTCTCCTATCTCTGGACCTCCTCTGCTCGTGAGGGGGTATGTACCTCCCTTTGCTATTGCATTGGATTTCCACCTTTGAGATTTTGGTGGCCAAGTCTTTTAGCTGAAATGCCAATGCGGTCAGCATGAGGTTCTTTTGGACTCCTTGGCTCATTTCAACCAATTTCCCACTAATCTGCTCAGCCATGCTCATCTAAATGGACAACTCAACGAAAAACAAAACTAAAAGTAAAGTTAGTGAGACCACAACTAAGAAGAACAAAAATTCTACTAATCTAAAAATTCTCAAATAACACCACTCCCCTACAGCGGAGCTATTTTGATGGTTATCATGACCAATGAAACTAACCTATCGTACGAGTGTCTACGATCATCGATAATATAGTAACCCAACTAAAGGTTGGGGTCGTGTCCCAAGGGTGTCATTTTGAGAATTAATAGAAAAATAAAAGTTAGTTCTACTTAGTCGTAG
Organism: Solanum tuberosum; assembly: GCF_000226075.1. Classification (NCBI taxonomy): domain Eukaryota; kingdom Viridiplantae; phylum Streptophyta; class Magnoliopsida; order Solanales; family Solanaceae; genus Solanum; species Solanum tuberosum. Next base: position 320,713 of record NW_006239316.1, on the reverse strand, counting down.
CTAAACACATTAACGAGTAAAAATATAGTAAATAAAAGGGGGTGACACAAAAGTGTCAAATATCAATTGGGGGTTTTGTCACAAGTAGTAAAAACAACAAAAATAACAAGAAAATCAAGTATGGGGAAGAGTTCTTGGGGTGTGACCGCAATACAAGTTGAGATAAATCGTTGGGTACATGTTTTCAATAGGAAATTTGCAAGATAATAGTGACAAGGCTAAGCTTTAGATGGAAATAAATTCCCTCTCAGGCAACTTAACTCATTTCAAAAGTGTTCCTCCCGGACACCCATTGGCCACATGAAGGCCACCCTACGCCTTACCCCACTCACTCTCTCAACCTGAGTGTTAGGATATGGGACTAGGGCTCACCCTCTTGGGCTGAACCTCATGTCGACCCACTCCTTAGGCCATCAATTTAGCGGTCTTGGTTTCGCGACCTCCTTCTCGGGGAAGCCAAAAAACACATTGGTGGTTTTGCATTTGCAACTACAAACCCATTAAATTAAACCACAACCACTAGGTGAAATCACCATTAAAATACATCTATGCTATCAGCAAGAAAGACCCAACAATAATATCAACACATATTTGCTAAATCACACCCCAAGAATGAGGGTTTTTAGCCACACATCAAGACATAACAAAATACACCTAAAATGATACTAAAATCAAATGGGTATAAGGAATTAAAACTTGATTTAAGCAAAGTAAGAAGAATGGAGAAGACCCACTTCCAACTTGGGGAAGATGAAATCCTTCTTTCTTCAAGTCTCCCAAAAACTCTCTCCAAACTTGAGAGAAAATATCCCAAAAAGTACTATTCTATCTAAAAATTATAATAATAGTTCTATTCTTAAAAATTAATAACAAATTTAGTATTTATAGACTCCAAAAAATAGTGATGGCGGATCTTTCGACGAGGTTAGTCGGAATCGCCGATTAACTCGGCGATTCACCCTTTGGTGTAGTTCATCGCCATCTTGCAAGAGTCTTCAACATCATCGTGCTCTGTGTCATTGGGCGACCTAGTACTGCTTCGCAGAATTATTCAGTGAAATGCCAACTGCTCCTTTCATCGCCTTTTTTATCCTGCTCCTTCAAGGCTTCGAGTACTGGAACAAAGGGAACTGTACATCCCTTCGGCCAATTGCCAAGTGATTGGAGATGCGCATGCTTCAGCTTCTTCGTTCTTTTCAAACCTTTTGTTCCTTTTTGCGCCTAAGTGTCCATGGTTCCACTAAAACTTCAAATACCTGAAACTTAAGAGTTTTCATCAGATATTAAGACAAAATAAGCATTTGAGGACACTATTTCTATCAAAATAAATCCCTAAATGAGTCCAATATATGGACTCATCAGGAAGCTATGAAGTGTTTTAGGAAAACATTACTTTCTTGATATTCTTTTCATGTGTTGGTATGATATCCTTTCTAATCCATAGTTATGCGGTTAAGATCATGCCTCCTCATAGAGCTTATGCATGGAATGATAATGCAATTCCTCCAGTCCCAAACCTTGAGGTTTCGAATGCAGAATTTTGAAATGAGAGTAAGCTTTTGGCTCAGAGTATGACCAACCAGAACAATCAGCAAGTTTCAATTCCTACTAATAGAAATGGTGGATCACTGGTAGCTAGGGTTCGAGATTTTGTAAGGATGAATCCACCTGAGTTTTAGGGTCACAAGTTGGTGATGACCCACAGAACTTCATTAGTGAGGTTAAGAAAATCTTTGGAGTAATGCAAGTAACTGGTAATGGTAGGGTTGAGTTGGCATCCTATCAGCTTAAGGATATGGCTCACATATGGTACACTAAGTGGAAAGATCCAGGGGATACTCTTTCCTTTATTACTCCTTATATAGTAGTTAAGTTTGATGTTAGCCCAAAAACTCTCTCAGAACCTTTCTTAGTCTCTATTCCAGTCGGTGACCCAGTTATATCTAGACGGGTATGCAAAAATTGCCCTGTCACAGTTTCCTAGAGAGTCACCTCAGCAGATCTTGTAGAGTTAGAAATGGTAGATTTCAATGTTATTCTATGCATGAATTGGTTACATTCCTGTTATGCCTCAGTAGATTATAGAACTAGGATTGTTCGTTTTCAGTTTCCAGACGAACCAATCTTAGAATGGAAGGGTAGTAGCTTAGCGCCTATGGGTGGATTCATTTCATACCTTAAGGCCAGAAAGATGATCTTTATGGGTTATCTCTATCATCTAGTTCAGGTTAAGGATTCAAGCTCCAAAACCCCAACTCTTGAGTCAATTCTTGTAGTTAATGAGTTCCCAGAAGTGTTTCAAGAAGATCTTCTCGGAGTTCCTCCCAAAAGGGAATTCAACTTTGGAATTGATCTCCTTCCAGATACCTAACCTATTTTATATTCCTCCTTACAGAATGGCTCTAGCTGCGCTTAAGGAAATGAAAGATCAGTTGAAAGACCTCTTAGAGAAGGGCTTCATCAGACCTAGTATTTCACCATGGGGTGCACCAGTGTTGTTTGTGAAAAATAAAGATGGTTCTCTTAGAATGTGCATTAACTATAGGCAGTTGAACAAGGTCACAATCAAGAATAAGTGTCCCATCCCCAGGATTGATGATTTGTTTTACCAACTTCAAGGTGCTAGTCATTTCTAAAAGATAGACCTTAGATCAAGTTATCATTAGCACAAGGTCAGAGATAGTGACATTTCGAAGACAGCCTTCAGAACTCGGTATGGTCATTTTGAATTTGTAGTTATGTCATTTGGACTAACCAATGCTCCTGCAGCTTTCATGGATTGGATGAACAAAGTGTTCAAGTTGTATTTGGACTTATTCGTTATCGTCTTTATTAATGATATCCTCATTTACTCTAGGAATGAGGAAGAACATGCGAGTTATTTCAGAGTTGTTCTACAAACTCTCAAATATTGCCAGTTATTCGCCAAATTTAACAAGTGCGAGTTTTGGTTACAATCAGTAGCTTTCCTTGGGCATATAGTATCCAACGAAATGATCCAAGTGGATTCCTAGAAAATAGAAGCAGCGAAACAATGGTCCAGACCTACCTCTCCTACAAATATCAGAAGTTTCTTGGGTCTAGCGGGTTATTACAGAAAGTTCGTGGAAGGATTTTCATCCATAGCCTCTCCATTAACTAAGTTGACTCATAAAAAGATCAATTTTCAGTGGTCGGATGATTATGAGAAAAGCTTCGCTGAATTGAAAAGTAGGTTTACTACAGCTCCTGTTTTGACTCTACCAGAGGGTTCAGACGATTATGTTATCTATTGTGATGCATCCAGAGTCGGCCTAGGTTGTGTGTTGATGCAGCGAGGTAAGGTTATAGCTTATGCTTCCAGACAGCTTAAGGTGCATAAGAAGAACTTTCCGACTCATAACCTCGAGTTTGCAATAGTGGTGTTTGCACTCAAGATTTGGATACACTACTTGTATTGTATTCATGTAGATGTGTTCAGAGACCATAAGAGCATTCAATATGTGTTCACCCAAAAAGAGTTGAATCTTTGCCAGAGAAGATGTCTTGAGTTCGTCAAGGATTATGACATGAGTGTGCATTACAATCCGTGTAAGGCAAATGTAGTAGCAGATGCCCTTAGTAGACTATCTATGGGTAGTGTAGCGCATGTTGAGGAAGAAAGAAAATAGCTAGCGAAGGATATTCATAGACTTGTTCATCTAGGAGTTCGTCTCATGAGCATATCAGATGGTGGTGTGACAGTTCTGAATGGCTAAGAATCGTTATTGGTAGCAGAGATTAAGGAAAAGCAAAACAATGATCTGATATTGCTTGAGCTAAAGGGTGCAGTCCATCAATAGAGGGTTGAATACTCTCCCAAGGGGGAGATGGTATGCTTCGCTACCAGGGTCGACTATGTGTTCCTAATGTGGGTGAGTTGAGACAGCATATCCTTGCAGAAGCCCATAACTCCAGGTATTCTATTCATCCAGGCGTCACTAAGATGTACCGTGATCTGCGGGAAGTCTTTTAGTGGAATGGCATAAAGAGGGACATAGTAGATTTTGTGACTAAGTGCCCCAATTGTCAGGAAGTGAAGGTAGAACATCAGAAACTAGGGGGTATGACTCAAGAGATCGACATTCCTACTTGAAAGTGGGAAGTAATCAACATGGATTTCATTACATGTTTACCTCGTACTTGCAGACAACATGACTCTATTTGGGTGAGAGTAACAGAGTCACTAAGTCTTCTTGCTTTTTGGCGGTCAAGACTATGGATTCAGGGGAGGACTACGCCAAGCTTTACATTAATGAGATAGTCAGGTTGCGTAGGGTTCCCTTGTATATCATCTCAGATAGAGGTCCTCAGTTTACCTCTCATTTCTGGAAGTCATTTTAGAAAGGTCTTGGTACTCAAGTTATCACTATCAAACTGAATTTTGTGAGGGCAAATACCCAGACGAATGCCCACTATATCAGTGATAGTCCCTCCTATAGCTTTGATATGCCTTCTCAACACTTCAAGGAGTAATTTTATCTGCCACTCAAGCAAATCAGCTGCAATGATCATCGGTAAAGTATTATTTGCCCACAAGAAATCATATAGGAGATGTGAGGGAAGTACTTTCAATTCTAGATTTGGTGGTACTTCTGTTGATGGCTTTGTGGGAGGACTTTATCGATTCTTTAAATCAATGTCCAATTTCACCGGGGTCTTTGAATACCCCCCCAAACCTGATAGAGCTGCTACTACCTCTTTATACCCTTGAATTTCAAACTCATCATAGTTAGCAAGCACGGCTTCAAGTGGTTCACTCATATACATCAAATTGATCACACTAGCCACCGCTTTATCAATAACATCAACATTGGACATCACATGAATATCACTTGGGTGTTTCATTGATTTACACACATTAAAGGTTACTTTATCTTCATTCACCCGGAAATTCAATTCTCTGCTCTCAAGATCCACCAACGCTCTTCCGATTGCCAATAATGGTCTTCCCAAAATAATGGGAATTTCGGCATCTATTTCACAATCGAGAATGATAAAATCAACCGGGAGATGAATCGGTCAACCTTTACCAAGATATCATATAGTATCCCCACGGGATGTTTAATTGATCGGTCAGCCATCAAGAGTCTCATTGCTGTGGCTTTTGGTTCTCCCAAGCCGAGTTGTTTATAGATCGCATATGGCATTAGGTTGATGCTTGCTCCCAAATCGCATAGGGCTTTAGCAAATTATAGCATGCCGATGGTGCACGGGATGGTGAACGCTCCGCGATTTTCTTTCTTTTTTATCAACTCCTTAGTCATAATTGCACTACAACTATGGGAGACTTCAATTGTTTCAAAATCCAAACTTCTTTTCTTAGTGACTAACTCCTTCATAAATTCGGTGTACCCCGGTATTTCCAATATTGCTTCCACTAGAGAAAGATTAATTGATAATGTCTTGAACACCGACAAAAACTTCTTGAACCTCTCATCCTCATTCTTCTACTTTAGACGTTGAGGAAATAGAGGAGCTATCTTAGGTAAAGGTTGCACAACTTTTGGATATTTATTGTGTTTCTGTATATCCTTTCGTGGTCCCTTGGCAATGCTTTGATGGATAAATGCCTCTTCTTCCTCCATCCATTTATCTTCTTCATGCATTTGAGCTTATTCATGTCCCTTCACATCGCCTATTGCTACCTTTCCACTTCGAGTAACCAGATCCAGCTCTCTATCATCATCTTTCATCATCATTTTTTGTTTTAATTGTGTTGTAACTGAACTCAACTGACCTTCAAGTATCTTGATTGCATCCGCGTAAGAGTTCACTTTATTGTCCAATGATGTAAAGTCGGCTTTTATCCCTTTCAACAAGTCATCCGAACCTTCGACTTTATCAAGGATGCGTGATAGCAAATCATTCACCCTCGAACTATTTGCACTCCCTCTCGATTTAGGACTTTCACTTGAGTGAGTGTGGTTCTCTTCATGATCTTCCTCCCTATTCCAATAGTAATTGTGCTTGGCCCAATCTTGATAGTATCTTCTTTGCTCTTCTCCCTTATGATAGCTCCAACCTTGATTCCCACCCCGTTGTAGATAGCGTCAGTGAAAACCCTATTCGTACTTCTTCGAGTTCCAACCTTGATTCTCCCACGGCCTTGAGTAACCGGAAGAAGAACCCTCCTCAACTATAAACACTCCACATGTCCCCTTCATATGCTCTTGTATAAATTCCATTTGGGTCAACATTTTCTTGATGTTTTCATCCCTCTCCCTCTATTTATCAAGTTGTTCTTGCATCAATCTAAAACAAAACGGAGAGACTTTATCTTCTTGGGTGTACCACGCTTGATTTATTTTACTCATGTCATCAAGAAGAAACGAAGCCATCTCAAATGATTGCAACATTATTCCCCCTCGTACCAATTGATCAGCCACCCCTTTATTAACCGAATCAAGACTTCGGTAAAAATATTGGAGTACCAAATCATTTGATAGCCTATGATTTGGGCATTTAAGTAGGAGTTTCTTCAACCTCACCTATGTTTCATGGATGGGTTCCCCCTCCTATCGCTTGAAACCTTAAATATCATCTCTAAGTTTCATCATCCTTGATGGAGGAAATAACCTTGTATTGAATGCTATAATCAACTCCTCCCATGATGTGATGGACTTATTTGGTAACTCGGCCAACCACTTGCTAGCCTCCCCCGTCAAAGATAGTGGAAATAACCGAAGCTGGATTGACTCTTGTGATACATTCTTGATGACAACGGGCTGCACACCTCTGTAAAACTTCGTACATGCTCATGTGGGTCTTCGTGCTCTAGCCCTCCATAGAGTCCTCTCATTTGGATGAGATGAAGAGTCGTGCAGTGACTTCATATATTGCATTCCCATTAGCTTGTGGTATACATATTGCACCCGTTTCACCTGTATGAGATGGATTTTAAACACTATTGATATCATTGATACCATCCCGATGATCTGCATGACTACCATTCACCTCTGCCTCACTCATTTTTACTTCTATGTAACCCAACCAACACTACACAATGTAGCTTACACAAATTCAACTACAGCCAACCAATCCACAAATAGAATCTTCAATCAAAGAATTCTAAGTAACGCTACTCCCCGGCAGCGGCACCATTTTGATTAACGTTTCAAAGACAATTCTTCCAATTCTAAGTGCCAACGATCATTAGTTAGTATATATCCCAACTAAATGAGTTGGGGTAGATCCCACACAGAGTAGCTTTTCCTTCGAATTCCTTTACCAAAGTATGACAACAATCTCTTCAACTGAGCACTTACTGCACCCTTTTGGTTTAAACTCCGAATCTCAGATTATAATTATCAATCCAATTCAACACTTTACACGAAAAGATCAAATATTGAGGTAAAACTTGGGGAATTGAACAACCAATTGTTGAATTCACTTTAGTGGATGAACATTGATGCTCACAATGGGATAAAGTGTTGTGGGTAGGTAGGACTATATGTAAAGCAATTTTCTCTCGAACAATTACCTTAGCAATGTCGAATTCTCTCAAACTTCAACACTAGACTGAAGATGCCCAGCCCTTGTCCTCATCAAATCCACTCTCTCCAGCTAGATACAAAGGATAGGTTCCATGTTTCACTTTCTCAAGTTGAAATCATGGTGACCCACTACTAAGGATGCTAAACTTGCTACTTTAGCTTTGTACTTCTCTCTCGAGCAAGCACAAAACACTGAACTAGTGACAATAATCATGCAAGATAACCTCAAAACACAGCAGCAATTTAGAACCACTTCAAGTTAACACCATTATTCACAAATCAATGACACCCACTTAGTAAAACTCAACAATTGGTCTCATAGTTAAAACCCCAAGAAGAGGGTTTTAGTCAATCATAGCGAAAAGATGAAAATCAACGTCCATCATGTCTTTAATAACTGGGTCAAATGAAAATTGAAAGTTAAAATCAACTAAGAATCCTTTCTATTACAAAATCTCCAAGAAAACCTTGCTAAAATAGCTTAGAAATCGCCTCTAGCAGTGGTCTTTCTCTCGATCTATCGTTCCTCACGTTTTTGAATACCTTCTCTCTTTAGAAAAATTCAATTTAAACAAGTCTGATGTGTCACTGTTTAAGACCAATCGGCGAGGTAAGTTAGGCATCGCCGAACGTTGGGCGACTCGCCGATTGTCCTTTCTCTCATCTTCATTTTTTGCTTCTTATTGGTTCAAGCACTATAATTTTAGGCGATCCAGGTTGAGATCGCCGGATGATTCTGCAAGTCGCCCATTCTCTTTTCATCTCGCCCATAGCAATTGATTGAATCTCCATCAGCATTTTTTGGCGATCTGGTCTGTCACGCCCCTAACTCGAGGGGTGCAACTGGCTTCTAATGCCAAAACTCAGGCCCAAGCCGACCCTGCTGAGTCATTTGCTACTAGCGCATGACAGCCACACACAATCAAGAAAACAAACAAGTACATATTGGCTTAAAACTAAGCCCTCGGCCGGTAATGCCCGTGTCAACTGATCTATAAAAGAAACAGCTACTCCTATGAGATCATATAAATAAATAGCCAACTAGCACAGAAGTCCTGATTGGGCCGTCGTGGCCACCATGATATCTATACCAAAACTAAAAGAAAGTATATATCAATACAATACATCAAACAACTCAGAAGCTTCAACAAACCAACAATATAGGCCAGTATGGCCATAACATAGCTATACGCCCCACACACTAGTCTGCAATCCTCTAAGAGTAGTAAAGATTAGCGGGATAGCTCCCCAACCTACCCATAAAGATATATACAATAAAAGGTAACAAACCTCCTAACTCTGGCAGCTCCGGAGGAAAGGGGATAGCCAACCGGATAAAAGTCAATCCTGCTGCTGAGGAGGTCTACTCGGTCGTCTGTCAGGACCTGCATGCATGAATGCAGCTCCCCCAAGGCAATTGGGCGTCAGTACAAAATAATGTACAGAGTATGAAAGGAAATAGACTATGAGAAGGCAACCTGATATACTAGAATAATCTAATAAATAAATCAAGGATAAGATAAGTTTACTGACCTACTCCTAAATCTAAACTTATCAAAAATAATAAAACAACAATCTAACTAAGCCCCCATAAGCTCGTCAGGTACAAACAGCACACAAGACCACCTACTCAGGCCCTCGATAAGCCCGGAAGGTGCCAATCAGCCTATATACCCCTATCGGTAGTCCCCTAACCCCGTAGGTAGTCACATAGCCCTTTTAGGCATCAATATAGCCCCGTAGACAGTACATAGCTCTCTTAGGCATCAACATAGTTTATAGACAACTCATAGCCCTCTTAGGCAACAACATGACCGTGTAGGAAGCACGTAGCCTTCTTAGGCGTCAATATAGCCATGTAGGCAACTCATATCCCTTTTAGGCATTCATATAGCCTTGTAGGCAGAACATAGCCCTTCTAGGCATAGATCATATTCTTGTAGCTAACCACAATAGCCCCAAGGGCAACAATAACAATCCAATCGCTAAAAGCAAGCAATTTAGTTATAAGCAACCTATACAAATAACCTCTAAGTCGTGTCCAACATAGGGACGCTACTAACTGAATAAGAATCCCGACAAGGGAGTATTATATCAACTCAAGCAGCCAACAATCAACAATAATGGCTACAAGTGTAACAAGGATAACAACCCAATTACATTGCTCCTAAGATTGAAGGAAACATGCCGTAAGTAGGAAATAGCCTTAACATACTTTTCCAATTAACGCTCGAAATACCGTATTTCTTTCACGAAAGTTGTTCCTTATGTCCTAAGCTTCGCAAACACTATATATACACAGCTAGTATGCACATAAAAATAGTTCATAATTAATTTTAAATCGGCAAATTTGCCATATTCCCCCAACTTGTCGAAACGTCCGTATAAATTCATAAAAACAACCATAAAAGGGTCCTGAGATGATTACCTTAATTAACCAAGTGTAAACCTTGAGGAAACACCAATAACTACAAATTTATATCTTCAAAAAACATCTCCAAACACAGCTAATAGAAGGGAAAAATGATTGCCACGTGTAGGGTTTACGTTTCTACGCACGGGGGCAATGTTTAATGGTAGAAATTGTCAAAAACTAACCTTCATCATACTAGAACTCCATAGGAAGCCTCTTAAGCTTTCTCTCTGGTTTGGAACTGAAATGAAATGTTTTCATTGCTTAAAACGTTAAATAAGCCAACATACCTTATTTTTTACCCGACCCGGATTTTGCCCCAACAATCCCTAGTAAAACCCTCATAACTTTTACTCTGATGTCGGTTTGATAAGAGATTTTGTGCAGTGCAAACTAGACTCGTAGGCCTTCGATTTAATGGGTGATAGGATTTCTAAATATTTATATATTGGGAGAAAACATCCAAGACATTTGACCCAAATTTTAGAGAAATCTTTAAAAAGGAACTTACGATAACTTTCACCAACTTTTATTTTGCCACTTAACTTCAAAACTTGAGATACAACCCTTGAACACTTAGAATATAACATACCACATCATTTTTAATTTATAACTCACCCTTCTTGTCTTTCCACGAAGATACGAGTTAATTTAGACGTTTTGAAAAGTTGGGGTGTTACATGGTCATCCCTCGCCGAATGGAAATGCTGCTCGCCGAAGTTATCCCCATTTTAGCTCCAGCATTCTGTAACTTTAGGCGGTAGAGTGGAAACTTGGCGATTCTTCGAGTGACCTCGACGATTACCAGTCTTTCATTTCTTCCTTCCTTTAGCTTGCTTTGTTCCTTTTTCCACATTAGTGTCCATGCATTGTTCCTCAATCCAAATACCTAAAAAACAAAGGATTTACATTAGTTATTGGTACAAAATATGCATTTTAGGACACTAAATCTATTAAAATAAAGCCCTAAATGAGTCTAATTCATGGACTCATCATTAGTCACCATGACTTTAGTTTTTTTATTCATAGAAACATCTTCAACACAATCACATATATTTAGTTAGCTTTGTTTTATATATCGACTAACAAGAAAAGTGATTGAAGCTGAAAAAAAAGCTAACTAAATTTACGTGAATATATTGAAGATGTTTCTATGAATAAAAAAATTTAAAGTCATGCTGACTAGCTAGCCTATTTGGTCGATGGAATAGAATATCCAGGCCCTTGACATGTTATTCTAATTAAATCCATATATTTTTTAGCCCGGGAAGAACATATTTGTTGAGCGAAAATATCTATTGAAATGATAGGTTATATAGGATGGTGATAAGAGAACATGATCTTTGTTTGATGTTTTTAATCTTCTAGTTTTCAGAAAATGTGCTTTCTTCCATGCTTCATATCCAAGTCCAAGACAATCATCTTTGCTTTAATCACATCAGAAAAATGGGAGGAGGATTTATGTCACTACTACTTCTGAAATTTTGAGCAAAAAAATCATCCTTCTATTGAAATCCTTCTTGATAAATTCCTCTTTGAGGTATTCAAATATTTTCCCAGTGGCCAAGAGAGAAGTACTTGTGCTAGTGTTTCCAAGTGTTAACTTAGGATTTTAAGTAACATTCGTAAGGATAAATTTGAGGAATCTAACGGATACCTTGCCCGGACCCTTGTTGGTAGGAAATCACAGTTGTCAGACTTCCTGCTATTGCCGTTGGAATTGAAAACCGTGGAGGTTTAGCAAAACTATCTATTTCGGAGAAACAACCTTTGTTGTGGTGTGACTGATGTTGGTCTCAAGGCTATCTCTCGAGGTTGCCCTACTCTCAGAGAAATTTCCTCATGGAATGTGTCTTCTATTGGTCATGAAGGCTTATCTAAGATTTCTCATGACTGCCATCTATTAGGGAAACTTGATCTTTTCCAATGCTAAAAAATTGCTGATAAGTCTGTGTGGCACCTTTAATTTGTGTCAATTCCAAGTCATGTTGGATACACTTGACCAAGACCATGTATCCTTGGATTATTTATTAACTATTGTCCATGTTACAAGGTACATTTGATTGTTCCCATCCTTGGAAATGAAATTCAATAGTTCACCTTTACATGCACTCTTTAGAAATGCACTATCAAAACAAATTATCCTTTTTTTGTGCTCAAAGACAAATATAAATTCCCATAAATACCTCTATTCTAGGAATTGTATTCTTGGATGTCCTAACAACCACAATAGTTCCTGAATTTGTAGACGGTAAATCTTCAGCTTAATCATACAATCTAGAAAATTCCTCTAGGAAATCACCCATATAATCATTCATAACTTTTATTTTTGCTCTTCTACAACTTTTTTACTAATATACCATCCATAATTCTTTTCTTCACAACCCTTGAATTTGACGGAGTCTGATGCTAGGCTCACTCATGATTCTCTCTTTGTAAGTCTTATTAATCTACTGTGGAGTACATTACTTGTTTCTTGTTCTTTTGCAACACTTATGGATAGGAAAATATGTATTCAAAATAAAATTTACAGTATGACCATCAACACTTCCAAGAATATGCCAAGGAAAACCCTTCTTACACTTGGGCCCAGATCCTCTCCTTTTCATTAGGTTTTTGTTTAATATTCACACCCTTCTGAATACAGTGATTTTGTAGTGCTTCTCTGAAATCAACATTATTCACAAAAATCATATACAACTGAAATTTAAAAAAATTGGAAGTTGAGTCAAAATAGACCTTGGTACTTGCATTTCTAGATGGTGGATCTACAACCTCATCAGACTCAACATGATCCTCTTCATCTTCACTAATATCACATTCAGGATCTAAGCTCTCAAAATACAGGTCATTCCCACCCAATTTTTCTTCATATCTTCCCATGTTATTCTTATTAATATCTTCAAACCAATATATATACCTACAGGACCACCAGATGGTATCTCCTCTACATTTATTCTAGCAGCTATCTTCACTAACTTGTTCTTGAATGTTTGGTTGTCTAGTTTTATCAAACTCATCATCCAAGTCACTTAAGTCATCAATGTTCTCATCAACATGATAAAGTGACTCACAATTAAAATGTTCAACATCTAAATGTACATTGGATTCATCAGGTTTATGAAGGTGGTAGGAAGAAAAGTTATTACCTTCACATTCATCTTCATCTAATTCCTTTAAAGAAACCTCGGGAGAACCAGTCTCATTATTCTTTCCTTTCTCTACCATAGGTTGCTGATCTACTTCTGTATTTGTATCAAAAAAAATTATCAGATCATTGAGGGGAAGATACATCAGCCCTAGCATTTATAACAATATATGGGGGGCCTTACCTTTTTGGGAGTCAACAATTGGGATAGTTGCACCTCATTATCATCCTTAACAATTAAAAGAGTACTAATTTAATGTACCACATATACATCAACAAAGTCCCAACCCTTAGAGTTGTTAATAAATCTTAACACATCAGCATCATTTAACATGTAATAACCACCACTTTTGTTAACTTATCACCCAAAGGTTTCAACTTTATCAACTCTTAATTCTCTAGCTAATTTATTGAAAAAAACAAGACATGCAGCCCATCCACACGTATTGCTATTTTTTCAAGGTCAAAAATTCCATTGGCATACATGAGTTCTGGGTCTTATAAAAATAACCTCTATAATGCATTTGAAGCATTACAATTGCCGAAGACATAATGTTATAATGCCGGCAAAGTATCGAGAATACTTTAAACAAAAAAGCGTAATTTATAAGTAATTATTTATGGCTTACAACAATTTAAAAAGCTCTATAATAATCCAATTGGACCACTAACAAGAACGAACTTCAATGCAATTGACAAAAAAATATTTCAGATGAATTTTATGATAAAAACTCTAGAATCACAACATATTCACAACAAATGTCATTGATGCATAACAACTTTACAAATTGCTATTATGTGTATATAAGGCCTATAACTAATCAAACTTGTTCCAAAAATCATACCATAAACTCTACAAAAGTTCTAAGCCCTAAAACCCTAAATTACAACAAAATCCAAAATCAAACACCAAAAACAACTGCAAAAAAAAAGATATAATAACAAGTTAACAAACATAAAACTATAGAGTGAAATGTGAACTCATACACCTTAGAAAAAATAAAAAACAAATTGTGGTAATCAGCAATGGAATCGGGCCAAGAGAGAGTATGAGAGTCTGGTTGAAATTAAAAAGAAAGAAATGGAGGTATGAAAGAAAAAAGAAATTAGTTTTAACATGTCATTTCCTATTTAACTTTTTAAAATGAAGTGGAAAGCTTCGTGGATGCGTTTGTAATTCACGCACCACTAGGTAGTTCAAAAGAGGGTTTAAAAAATTGAGTTTCAGTGGGTTCGAGGGTTCAGTTGGCAAAGTGGTGAGTAGAAGGTCTAGGTGACAAATGAAGTCAAGTACAAGGGCCTCCCTGACTATTCAGCCTTGTCACGGCCCAAAGAATACCCTAGGTGTAACATGGCGTATAGGATCCTCAGAGGCCCAACACAAGCCACTTAGCATGCATAAACAAGATAATAGAAAATCAAGAGATTTTAAAAGACAATTCATATCATAAAGATTTTTTTAAAACAAAGCGGAAGTCTATATAGTCTTAAAGTCATCTATTACATCCACAGTGATCAGGACGTAACCTTGGCATAACGTATAACATTTGAAATGTAAAGACAAAAACCAATAATAGGTTTGGTCATCTAAACATGAGGACTCACCAATCTTCAATAGCTACTAAGTGATCCCTAGCCACGGAGATGGGAAGCTGGAGTGTCAGACCCTACATTTGGGAACAATGTAGGCAAAAGTATTCGCTAGTACAAGAATGTACCACGTATGATAGCAATGCACAGAGATATAAAATCATGCTAAAAAACATTTCATGTCATGCAAAGACCAAGTTAAAAAAATAAGAAAAAGGTTAGAAAACATCATAGTAATCATGGTCAACTGCAAGTAAAACTCATCTTTGAACATTTGTGAGATACTTCTTGAAGTAGCCTTAGTTTATCATCATTACTGTAGGAAGTAGACTTAACTTACAGAGAGATCATGTGAGCTATAACATGGAATCTGATATTTGCCCCACACCGAAATGGGTTGTCCTTAGTTGTCAAGGTAAGAACCTAAACTTCTAGCTTATGTGGATCCACTAGCTAATGTCTATCTAAAACAGTCATCCTATGGGGGCACATAGGTATGGGATAAGCAGATGCTACTAGAAACATGACCTCTAGCTACGGGAGAGCTTCAATATTAATGAAAACAAATAAGGCCTAAGACTCAGTTATAGATATGAGACATTCAGACCCATTAGGAGGTTCTTTAAAAAAAGAAACAAATGGACTTAATAGGCTGAATCTGAATGATTAAAATTTAGACCAAAAAATCAAACATACTTAATAGGCTGAATCTAAATAATTAAGATTCAGACCTCTATTAAGTGCCAATAAATTGTTGGAAAAATGATTCTAGTATCTCCAAAGGAATTAATTTATTTCCTATTATACTTGAAAGAGAATATTATTTATGTCCTAAATATTTTCTCTCCATGAATAATATCTATTGCCATTATTAATATCTTTTAATTAGCCATTATTTTCTTTCATAATATGGTTGTTGCCAACGACTCTTTGATGAAATGAATTGCCTTCAATTAATTGATGGTATTCAATGCCATTATGGTTTTTTTGACAATTTCAACCATTGATACATTAGAGAGGTTACTGATTTTCCTATATAAATCTAAGTCGTATTCCTATGGCGTGGGAGAAAAGAAAAGATAACAATTCCTCTTTTAATATATTCTTATACTGGATTCTCTTTCTATTGAATATTTATTAGTTTCTGGCTCCTAGTTTTACACTAAGAGAGCTTGTTGAATCCTGGGGATACAGCTATACCAGGTGAAATATCCTTAAGGGCAGTGTCTTTCGATGCGCCTAAAGCTATGAGAATTTTCTATACGATTTCGAGGTGAAGTACAAGCTTTGGTGGATTATGTAGAAGTGTTCATGATGAAGGTGTTTTGCGTAAGATTTCCAACAATCTTAATGATATTTTCAACTTTGCTCTTTCGAAAAATACTACCTCCCTCTCCAAAAATAATCATGAAGAAGATTTTATCATTCAAGTCTCTCTTGTACAAATTTCGTCATGATGCTTGTCAATTGTATGGACGTGATTTGCAATAGCTAGCATACTGATGATTTTTTTAATTGAATTTGTTAAAGTTGTTTTAAAAGTGAAAAGGTAGGCAAAAAGTTGGATTTGAAAATTTATTGAAATAGGGGTACCAGTTGTGTGATTTATTTGTAAGAGAAAAAAAAAAGGGAGAGTGAAATTCTAGTTGGCCTGAAGGTGTGCTACTTAATTGACGTTTCCTGCTTGGATTCTCCTCTTCTCAAATTTGATATATAAACTAATAGATAAGTCCTTATTATGGTTGAGCTTTGAACTCATGCGGTTATGCTAATAAGCTAAGGTATGTACCACACTTCTTTACGATTTTTAATGGATATGTATGTGATAAATTAAGTTATCATGTCCCTCAATAGAGAAGATGATTTGGAAAAATAAGAATCTTGCTAAGTAAAAATAAACTTTATTAAGTGGATTATAAAAATTTGTGGTTATTTTTTTAGCGAATCTTATGCCTAAGATGTGAAAGTGAGAGATCGGTGTTAGACTTTGGCGTGTAATGACTGGGGGGTTCCATCGTTATAGGGAAGCCAATAGCGGAAAATTTGGGGCCGAAAAACTTTTTTGTAGTATTTAGATTTTCTCAACCTAGTCCAGATTTTGACAAAATCGGAGTCTTTAAGGTGTAGGGAAATCTGGTAACAATTGGGTGATTTATTTATAATTCTGGTTACATGAGTGGTTAGATAACTCGTTAAGGAATCCGTCCGACTTTACGGAATTGAATTCGTGTGAGTAGAACTCCCGGAATCGATCTTAGCGTGAAGGGTATTTTCTGAGCGACGTGGGTTAGAGGGGCGTTGTGAAATGGGGATATTGGAATTCTTTATATAGCTCATTGTTTCGTGCAAGTCACTCTGGCAGTGCATTTTTGTCACTCTGGCGGGGTCGCTGCAGCGGGGTGAGGGACGTTGTTGCGGGTTCAACGCGACTTAAAGTCGTAAATAAATCCCTAAATGACCTTATTTTGTACTTTTCAATTTTTAGAGCTAAAGAACAAACCACAGGCGACTCCTAACAGTTTTCCACCATTCTTGAGGCTAAAGGTAAGCTTTTCACTCCCCAAATCCAGTTTTTGATCTGTAGAACGTAATAGAATGTGTAATTATCGATGGGGGAGGGTTTTGATCTAGATTATATGGTGGAAACAACCTTATTTTGGATAATTGGGATCATGTGTTTGATCTAGGGTTCATAGAATTGTTGGTATCCAGGTAATTAGTGATTGTTTATCGATTACCGTGTTATTATGATTGTTTGTAGACCAAGAACAAGCGGAACGAATTCGAAAAGGGAAGGATCAAGCTTCTTAGGGTTTCAAGCTTGTTTCGAGGTAGATGATGGTTGTGATTCTATGATTGTGTGATGTATGTTTGTTCTTGCTTCATTTTGATACATGCATGTATATGAATGTTGCATTATTGATCACAATTGTTGTAAATGAGATAGATGAATGATTGTTACCATTAAAATCATGACTTAAATGTATGATCTTGAAGATATACTTATGATTGTGATTGTGGTGTGTTGAATGGATCGGTTGCCACGTTCCGGCATAACTAACTTGGATCGGTTGCCACATTCCGATATAATCATTGGACCGGGTACTCCATTTCGGTATGCTAACTGTTTGGGTTTGGGTTCCATGATAGGACCAATGACTTGTCATAATTGTGTATTTTGAGAAATGTGAAGCTGTTCGTTGTTCGTAAATGTTGATAATATTGTGTATGTTTGATATATGATGTGATTATATTGTTGTTTGACTTATGTATGTTACACTTAGTGGGATGGTCACGTGATCCTACCAGTACACTGTGGTAGTGTACTTATACTGCACTTGCTCTTAATTTTGTTGAGTACAGGGCATCTTCCGGCAGCTATTGACAAACCTCGTCTAGAAGATCAGTGATCGCTTCTAATTCAAGGGTGAGTCAGTTCTTCCAGGCTTCCATGAGTTCTCCTTTCGTCTATGTCCACATTTCGGACTTAGACAGTTCTATTAGTTATTAGTGCATTAGTTGGGAGTTGTATCCCTTCTTGTTTAGACTTGGTTCGTTGTTAGATATTTTAGTACATTGACTTTCAGGTTCTAGATTATTTCTTGTGCATTGTTTAGTTAGTTGTTAGACTTTTGTTGGAGTTTATGGGAACTCCCTATTTCTTTCCTTAGTATTTAATTTGCTCTTGTATCCTCAAATGCTTAGTTTTTGGTTTAGTTGTTTGGTTTAGGTTGTAGTAGTGGTTCTCCCACCGGAGGGTTAGTGCGGGTGCCAATCACGATGGTCTGGGTCATGAAAAAGTTGGTATCAGAGCCTAGGTTCGTTAATGTCGATGTACCAAAACTAGTCTAGTAGAGTCTTACGGAATAGTACAGAGACGTCTGTGCTTTTCTTCAAGAGGCTATAGGACTTTAGAAAATCTCTTTATTCTTCTCTTGTCTCCTTTCGTGCTATAACTTGATTCCAATTGGTATCTGCCGATTTAAATTGTTATCTAACCTCCTTCACTCTTCTGTCTGCAGATGGTTAATACTAGATTCAACGGCGTCAGGCCCGTCACTCCCATCAATGCTCCAGCTGAGGAATCTGTAGCTAGAGCTCGCGGTCGAGGCAGAGGTGGAGGAAGAGCTAAGGGTAGAGGCCGTGGGAGAGTAGCGCCTGCTGGGAATGAAGCTCCTCTTGCTAATACTCTTGTGAATGAGAACCCTCCTGCGCATCATGAAGATATTGAAGAGGAGAATGTTGATATTGAGAATGTTGAGGATGTGGGAAAAGAGGAAGAGGTACAGGCTGAGACTACCGATGTTCCCCCATAGACCCAGTGTTAGCTCGACATATCATGTCATTCTTGAAAGGGTTTGTTGGTCCTCGAGTGCTTCTTTCTGCTCAAGCAACTCAAGCTCCTCCTAATCCTCATGTTGCTAGCACTGCGCCCAAGATTGGTGGAACGGGAGGTAACGATGCTTTATTTCGTCCTTTGTTGGGTTCTGTTATGACTGGTAATGAGCATAAAATGTTGACTAAGTTTTTGAAACTAAAGTCTCCTGTGTTTCTTGGTTCTGAGAATGAGGATGCTTATGAGTTCATCTTAGATTTCTATGAGAGGCTTGATAAGTTGGGAATTGTCCGTCAACATGGGGTTGAGTCTGTGTCCTTTCAACTTCAAGGTGAGGCTAAGAAGTGGTGGAGAGCTTATATGGAATGTAGATCTTCTACTTTACCTCTACTTACTTGGACCTAATTCCATTCTCTGTTTCTAGAAAAGTATGTGCCTAGGACTTTGAGAGATCGTAAGAAAGATGAATTTATGGCTTTGGAACAAGGTGGTATGTCTGTGGCCTCTTATGAGGCCAAGTTCCACGATTTGTCCAAATATGCTACTCAATTGGTGACTACTGAGGAGGAGAGGATCCAGTTATTTATTAGGGGACTAAATTCTGAGTTGTCAGTGTTATTTGTTCATATGACTTCTGCAGGGAGGAGCTTTAATGAGGTAACAGACTATGTTAAGAAAGTGGAGGGGTGAGGTGAGACAGTTAAACTAAGGCATGGGCAAAAAGGGCCAAGAACTCGGGTAACTTTAAAGGTTCTTACTCCAAGGGATTCTGAAGGCCAACGCTCGTAGCCAAGCCAATTCAGTCCGCTATGCCAGCCTCTATAGGTAGTTTCTCAGGAACTCCACCTTATAATTCAATTTAGGATAGACAGGGAGTCGCACCTTCAGCGGGCAGCAAGCCATCTTTTTATCGTATATGTTACAACTATGGTGAACCTGGGCATATGAGGAGAGATTGTCCCAACCAACGTGTGTTAGATTTTGTGCATCAGCAGTCTAGAACATTGGTACCCGTGGGGAATGGTAATAATCGTAGAGGACGTCCACAAAGTAGGCGAAGAGGTAATCAGTGAGGCCGTGGAGGTAGAGGAAATGGTAATACGGGTAGGGGTAATGTGCAACTAGGCAGAGAAGTGGCTTGTCAAGATGATAGGGCTCATTGTTATGTATTTCCAGGCAAGAATGAGGCAGAGGCGTCTGACACAGTGATCACAAGTACTATTCTTGTCTGTGACCGGATGGCTAATGTGCTATTTGATCCGGGTTCGACTTATTTATGTATTTGTAAGATTTGCCTCAAGGTTTGATATGATTTGTGATATACTTGATTGCCCCATCCATATTGCTACCCCAATTGGAGAGTCAGTCATAGTCACCCATGTCTATCGTGCCTGTCCTATTTTGTTTATGGGTTTCCAGACTTGGTCTGATTTTGTGATTTTGGATATTACTGATTTTGATATAATCTTAGGTATGACTTGGTTGTCCACCTATTATGTCGTGATTAATTTTAATAATAAGTCTGTAACTCTAGAAATTTCGAGAAGTAAAAATTAGAGTGGGAAGGGGTGTACAAGCCTAAGTGAACTAAGATCATATCCTCCATTCGGGCTAGAAAATTGGTAGAGCAGAGTTGTTTGGCTTATTTGGCCCATAGTAGGGATGTTGAGATAAGGCTCCATCCATTGGGTGGCAGAATTGAAAGAAGTGTTTCCTAATGACTTGCCTGGTATGCCTCCGAATAGGGATATAGACTTCTTCATTGATTTAGAACCTGGTACTCATCCCATTTATATCCCTCCATATCGCATGGCTCCGGCAGAATTAATAGAGCTTAAGGCTCAAATCCAAGAGCTTCTTGATAAGGGATTTATTCTTCATAGTGCTTACCCATGGGGTGCTCCAGTTTTTTTTGGTAAGAAAAAGGATGGTAGTATGAGAATGTGTATAGATTATCGACAATTGAATAGGGTCACTATTCAAAATAAGTATCCTTTGCCTCAAATAGATGATCTTTTTGACCAATTGCAAGAGGCGTAAGTTTTCACTAAGATTGATCTAAGGTCTGGCTACCATCAGTTGAAAATTAGGCCTGAGGATGTGCCCAAGACGGCATTTAGAACTTTCTATAAGCACTATGAGTATTTGGTTATGTCTTTTGGTTTCACCAATGCGCCTGCAGCTTTCATGAGTTTGATGAATAGGGTGTTCAAAACATTCCTTGATTCATTTGCTATAGTTTTTATTGATGATATTTTGGTCTATACGAAATGTGAGGAAGAGCATGTCGACCATCTTAGTATTGTTTTGGGTGTTCTTGGGAAACAAAGGTTGTATGCTAAATTTTCTAAGTGTGAATTTTGGTTGACTTCGGTAGCATTTTTGGGACATGTAGTTTCAAAAGAAGGTGTAATGGTAGATCCTCAAAAGATTGAGGCGGTTAAGAATTGGTTTCGGCCTAGCTCTGTCATGGAATTTAGGAGTTTTGTAGGGCTCGCTAGCTACTATCAACGATTTGTGCAGAACTTTGCTTCTATTGCCACTCACTTGACAAATTTGACCAAAAAGGAGATACCATTTGAATGGACTGAAAAATGTGAGGAGAGCTTTCAAAAGCTCAAGACTCTTTTGACCACCGCGCCTATTCTAGCATTACCGGTTAAAGGTAAAGATTTTATTATTTATTATGATGCTTCACATTTTGGCTTGGTAGCAGTGTTGATGCAGGATGAGAATGCATGCATCGCGTCAATTGAAAGTGCACGAGAGGAATTATACAACGCATGATTCAGAGTTGGCGACGGTAGTGTTTGCTCTTAAGATCTGGAGACATTACCTCTATGGTGTTAAGTGTGAGGAGTTTACTGATCATCGCAGTTTGCAGCATGTGTTCACTCAAAATTATCTGAATTTAAGACAGCGAAGTGGATGGAGTTACTTAAATATTATGATGTCACCATTCAATACCATATGGATAAGGCTAATGTAGTGGCAGACGCTTTGAGTCAGAAAGTAGTGAGTATGGGTAGTTTACCTTGCTTGAGTGTAACCAAGCGACATTTGGCTAAGGAAATTCAGACCTTAGAGTCTAAGTTCATTCAGTTGGGCATCTCAGAAAGAGGCGGGGTGTTAGCTAGCATTGAAGTGAGGGCCACATTCATGGATAAGATCAAGGCCAAACAATTTGAAGATGAGAATTTGGAGGAGCTTAGGAAGAAGGCTGCGAATGGTAAGGCACAAGAGACCACTCTTGATGCGGATGGTGTGCTCAATTTTATAGGGAGAATATCTGTTCCTAGAGTAGATGACTTGATTGAGAAATTATTGGCAGAGTCTCATGGTTTGCGATATTCTATTCATCCGGGTGTAGACCACTCTTGATGCAGAAGGTGTGCTCAGTTTTAAGGGAAGGATTTGTGTTCCTCGAGTTGATGACTTGATTCAGAAATTATTGGCAGAATCACATGGTTCGCGATATTCTATTCATCCGGGTGTGACCAAGATGTACCGAGATTTGACGCGTATTTATTGGTGGTCGGGCATGAAGAAGGATATAGCGGAGTTAATGGTGAAATGTCCAAATTGTCAACAAGTGAAGTATGAACATCAAAGGCCTGCAAGTTTGCTTCAAAGAATGCCGATTTCGGAATGGAAGTGGGAAAGGATAGCCATGGATTTGTGGTTGGTCTTCCAAAGACTTTGGGGAAGTTTGATTCTATTTGGGTAGTGGTTGATAGATTGACTAAGTCAGCCCATTTAATTCCGGTAAGAATAGATTATAATGCTAAACAATTGGCTAAGGTGTATGTGAAAGAGATAGTGAGGTTGCATGGGGTGCCCTTCTCTATCATCTCAGACCGTGGTACCCAATTCACATCCATGTTTTGGAGGAAATTACATGATGAATTGGGCACCCAACACACTTTTAGTACAGCCTTCCATCCACAGACAGACGGGCAGTCAGAGAGGACTATTCAAGTGTTAGAAGACATGTTGAGGGCATGTGTGATTGATTTTGGAGTGCATTGGGATAAATTCATACCTTTGTGTGAGTTCTCCTATAATAATAGTTATCACTCCAGCAAAGATATGGCACGATTTGAGGCACTCTATGGGAGGGGATGTAGGTCACCCATAGGATTGTTTGAGGCTGGAGATGTGAAACCACTGGGGTTGATTTAGTGAAGGATGCTCAAGATAAGGTGAGGAGTATTCAAGCTAAGCTCTTAGCCGCCCAAAGTAGATAGAAAAAGTATGCAGAACATAATAAGGTAAGAGATATGGCTTTTCAGACTGGTGAGAATGTTCTACTTAAGGTATCACCCATGAAAGGGGTGATGAGATTTGGCAAGAAAGGCAAGCTAAGTCTGTGATACATTGGTCCCTTTAAGATTCTTGAATGTGTAGGACCGGTAGCGTATAGATTGGCTTTACCCCCTAATCTATCGGGTCTTCACCCGATATTTCATGTGTCTATGTTGAAGAGGTATCATGGTGATGGGGATTATATTATTAATTGGGACTCAATTGTGTTAGACAAGGACCTCCAATATGAGGAGGAACCGATTGCAATTCTTGATCGTGATGTGCGCAAGTTGAGGACCAAAGAGATTAAATCCTGTCCATGATTCGTGAATTGGTTCCCCCTTCTTTTGATTAAAATTTTGAATGTCATCTCTCAGTTTCATCATCTTTGATGGAGGGATGAATCTTTCATGAAAAGACGTAACCAATTCCTCCAATGACTTGATGGAGTTCTTTGGAAGCTCGACCAACCACTTAGTGGCTTCCTCGGTTAATAATAATGGAAATAAGCGCAGCCTTATGCATTCTTGCGATAGATTCTTGAATGACAAAGGAGTGCACACTTCTACAAAGCTTCGTATATGCTCATACGAAACTTCGTGCTCCCACCCTCCATATAAACCTCTTGAATGTATGAGATGTAGCATTGTGCTAGTAACTTCAAATGTTGCACTTCCGTCTGCTTGTGGCATGCAAATTGCACTCATCTCATCCACTTGGGTGGGGTTGTATACACTATTAACGTCATCAATATCGTCTCGATGAAAAGCATAACCCGTTGGATAGCCTGCTTGGCAGCTATTTCCGCTGTTCACACTCATATGGCTGTTGAAACACACAAATACTCAAAACAAAACCGAAAATTAGGTAAGTAGGCTACAACTAATAAGAACAAAGATTTTACTAATCTAAGAATTCTCAAATAACACCACTCCCCGGCAGCGGCACTATTTTGATGTTTATCGTGACCAAAGACACTAACCTACAGTACGCGTGTCTACGATCGTCGATAATATATTACCCCAACCAATGGTTGGGGTCATGTCCCAAGGCAATGGTTTCAAGAATTAATAGAAAAATAAAATTAGTTCTAACTAGTCGTAGCTAAAGACATTAACGACTAAAAACATTGTAAATTAAAGGGGGTGACACAAAAGTGTCAACTATCAAATAGGGGTTTTGTCACAACTATAGCAAAAACAGTAAAAAATAACAAAGAAATCTATGAATGAGAGGGGATTCTTGGGATGTGACCGCAATATATATTGGTATAAATCGTTGGGTACATGCTTTTGATAGGAAATTTGTAAGATAATAGTGACTAGGCTAAGCTTTAGATGGAAATAAGTTCCCTCTCGGGCAACTTACCCCGTTTCAAATGGGTTCCTCTCAGACACCCATTTGTCGCATGAAAGCCAACCTATGCCTTACCCTACTCACTCTCTCGAACTGACTATTAGGATATGGGACTAAGGCTCACCCTCTCGGGCTGAACCTCATGTGGACCCACTCTTTAGGCCATCAGTCTAGCGATCTTGGTTTCGCGACCTCTCTCTCAAGCAAGCCAAAAACACATAGGTGGTTATGTATTTGCAACTACAAACCCATTAAATTAAACCACAACCGCTAGGTGAAATCACCATTAAAATACATCTAACCTATCAGCAAGCAAAACCCAACAATAATCTCAACACATATTTGCTAAATCACACCCCAAGAATTGGGGGTTTTAGCCACACATCAACAGATAGAAATTTATACCTAAATGAGCTTGCATTCAAATGGGTATGAAGATTTAAGCCTTGTTACAGGCCAAGAGTGAAGTATCCGAGAGACCCAAGTCCGACTCCTTGGAGATGAAACTCTCTTCTTCTTCAAGTTTCAAAACCCTCTCAAACTCAGAAAAAAAGTACTAAAATTATAATAATTGTTTCACACTGAAAAATATTATTATACTAAAATCTGATACTAAGCTAAAACTCTCAATGAGTATATATAGTATTAAAAAGTTTGTGCTGCAGCGGGCCATTCGGCAACATTAGTCGGAATTGCCGATCAACTCGGCAATTCGCCTTTCTTTTGGTTCATCTCCTTTTGTGCTTTGCCTTTAGCATGTTTGTGTCCTAGATCATTGGGTGGTATATCTCTACTTCGCATAACTGTTCGGTGACAAGCCAACTTCTCCTTTCATCTCCTTTTTGATCCTCTTCCCTCAGGGCTTTGCATACTGGATCAAAGGGCGGAGTATGTACCTTCGGCGACCCACCAAGTGTGCTTGGCGAAGCTCAGGCTTAAGTTTCTTTGTTCTTTTCAGCCTTTTTGTTCCTTTTTGCGCGTAAGTGTCCATGCTTTCACTCAAACTTGAAATACCTGAAACTTAAGAGTTTTCATCAGATATTGAAATAAAATAAGCATTTGAGGAAACTATTTCTATTAAAATAAAGCCCTAAATGAGTCCAATTTGTGGACTCATCAACACCCCCAACTTAAACTTTTGCTTGTCCTCAAGTAAAACTCAAGTTCAGTAGTTTAAATAGGATGTATCAAATAGTGCTACACAAGACTAAATCATGAACATACACAACAAGACTCAAATTACTCATGCAAAGATCAATTGTGTACTCAAAGATTCAAGTTGTGACACACTATTACCAAAGATTCTCATGCTCCCAATACTTGCTACTTGTGCAAGTTCAAGCTCAACAAAGAGTATCTAAATGCCCTCACATAAAGAATGATTCCATACTCAAACACAAAGGTTGATCAATTCAAGATCAGGAATCAGATGCAACGCTCACACTCAAAAAAAGAGGAACACAATGCATGTTTTCACCCATAGGCTTGCCCTTATTTTCCAAACGATCTTCGGTTTGCTCACTCAAGATCAAAAAGGTCTTTCTAAGGCTTGTAATGAGGCTGAGTGTAAAGGTATGGTTATTTAGGCTTAGTGACTTTTTTCTCTTGAGATGTGGTACTCTCAAGGCATTCCCTTCTTTTCCTTAATCAATTCTTTCTCTAGTGCTTCTAAGTCATCTTTATATTCCCCTCCAAGGATTTCTTGGAAACCCAGATTTCTTTTGTACTTTTATTCCACAATATTTTATTTTTTATGGAGGGTTTCCATTGTTCTGCAACACCATAGGTTAAGGGAGACTTTTCTTGCACTTCTTGACTTCTCCCTCTCCTTTTCACCACACCCCCAACTTAGGCTTTTGGTCTAAGTTGGCTATTCACTAAACCACAAATCAAGAGGATTATAGGTAGTGGGTCAATTAAGGTCTAGGGTTCATCAAGGTTCTTCCAAAGAAAGATAAGGCTCAAAGGGTGTTCAAGAGAGTTTCACATGCTCACGGGTAGGCCACAAAACAGGTATATGTCAAATTTGGCTCACACTCTTCAAAAGTTGCCTAAGATCATTTCAAGAGCACACCTTACTAAATCAATCAAACTACCGTGGCAAATTCGAGGTTTATTCATGCAAGGTTCAAAGTAAGCTCATCACACAAGGCATCGAAACTTAAGTCAAACAAGACTACACACTTTCGTTAGTGTGCAACGGTTATTACAAGAGAATAATTCGATAAATGGCTAATCACAATGAGATACAAAGAGTTCACATATTGTTTATGCAACTTCATTTGACCTCGTCGAAGCCGCACATTCATGTCCGTTCGATTGAGAGCACTATTCAAGTCATCGGTATTGATTAGAACCGAGGCTTGAATTTGTACAAAAAGAACCACTTTCAACACAAGAGGTGGCGAAAATTTTCAAAAAATGAATTTTTTTTTGAAGGGTGTCAAAAATTTTTTGCAATTTAAAATAAAAAGGAGTCATAAGCTCAAACATCCACGAATATCCAATAAAACACAATTTTAAAGCAAAGTAACCCAAATATATACAAAACACGAATCACAAATAGCACACAAAAGGTGAGCCTCACCCCACCACAAATAAAAACATTTGTCCTCAAATACAATTAGCATAGAATCTGAAAGGTAAGATAAAGATATATAGAGAGGGAGATAAGGAAAACTCTTGTCTACGCAGTGTGTCTAGGCATCAGTGCCCAAAGTGTTGTTAGTCTGCTTCAGGTTCTTGTTTTCTCTTCTCTCTACTTCAGCTTCTGTAGCGATGTTTGCCTCAACCATGTTATTCAAATCATGCGCTGCTTTGAAGGCATGTATCGCATTGACGAACCCTCGAGTCAATGAAGGGATAACAGGGTCAGTGTGAATCCTCATACTGGAACTTTCTTCCTTGCTCTTGCTCTTGCTCCTGTCAGTTCTTCTGAATGGTTGCGCTCTTATGTGTCTGGCTAGCATGTTCCTTCCTACAACTTTTGGTCTGGCCATGTCTGCAAAGTCTTTGAGATAATGTTAGAACAACCAAAGCAAAGACTTTCATCTGCAGAAAGATTATATAATCCATTCGGCGTACCACCGAATACATTTGGCGAGCTATAGACATTCCGCTGAAGGTCACAATGCATAAAGAGTTAGAAGTGCAAACAAAGGGCGATTAAAGAGTAATTCAGCGAGACGTCGAATGCACTTGGCGATCCTATACTTCTTCGCCGAAAGCTACAACAACCACAACAAATAAAGCATAATAGTAAAGGTGAGATAGGGTACTTAGGCGAACGCGGAGTGGTTCGGCGAGCTCGTAACAGCTCGTCGAATCACCTATCATGCATAATTTTGACCCATCTTTTTGAAATCGGCCCCGCAACCCCCGAAAACACAATTAAAGCACAAGCAGCACAATTTTAACGAAGGCCCAAAACATATGAATACCACCCATCACACATTAATTCTACTAGATAGATCTGAGAACAAAATTTCACCATCTAAGCCAGGTTATTGCATAACAATCAACACTTAACCAATTCTATCCACTCTGGAAGGTTCAGCAAATCTTAACAATATCAAAGAATGTGCAAATGAGTGCAATGTTGACAAAATAATTACGGGTAGTAAGAAAATAACCATTTCTACTTATTGAAATACGACCGAGAAGCTAGGCGACAATGCAATCCAAATCCGCCCACAAATTAATGAACCAAAATACTCTAGAAGTGCAAGAAATATAAAATTAGAGTGCAGGTGTGGGTTGTGAACAGATAAAAAATGAGAAAAAGTGAATGAAGTTGGAATTTTTAAACCTTTGGCTTGCAAAAACCGTCCAGTTTTCGTCCACTCGGCGACATTAGTCAAGTTCGCCTACTCACTCGGCGACACGCCGACTGTTTTGTTTCTCCACCAAAATTTACAAAACCTCTGGTTTACGGGGGGTCCTAACAATGATTTCCATTGTGATCGCCGACATTGTCGGCGATTCGCCAATAATTTCCATAACTCGCCCAGTTTTACAGACTCTAATATTGACAATGTCTAGAGTCAAACAGCGAATAAGATCGGATTTGCCGACCCCTCTGGCGACTCGCCAACTGGATCTATTACTCGCCAATCTGCATTTTTTGTTCACTTCCCATACTTCCATCTGCACAATCAACACACCATTATTTTTATCAAAACAAAAGAAAGCAATAAATAGTTTTGGGTTACCTCCCAAACATTGCCTTAGTTAACATCGTGGCACAACGCAGCAGCGCCTTCAAGCGTCTTCTAAATATATCACTTCAACCAAAGAAATCTCTTGACAATCCCCAAAATATAATTTCAGACGTTGACCGTTCACTTTGAATGGGGGTCCTTCCTGATCTTGAACTTCTTTGGCACCATTGGTGAACACTCGCGTTACTCTAAAAGGTCCAGACCATTTGGATTTGAGCTTTTTGGGAAAGAGTCTAAGTCGAGAGTTGTATAAAAAATCCAATATCCTACCTTGAAGTCCTGCTTGAGTATTCGAGCATCATGCCATTTCTTCATCCTCTCTTTGTAGATGGCTGAACTTTCATACGATCTGAGTCGAAATTCATCCAGTTCGTTCAACTGTTCTACCCTCTCCCTTGAAGTTTTTGACCAGTCCAAATTTAAGGCCTTCAATACCCACAACGCTTTGTGTTCCAGCTCGATGGGCAAATGACAAGCCTTACCGTAAACCAACTGATATGGAGACATACCGATAGGTGTTTTATTAGTAGTGTGGTATGCCCATAGTGCATCATCGAGTTTCCTAGACCAGTCAATCTTGTTGGCATTTACTGTCTTTGCCAAGATGCTTTTTATTTCCCGATTTGACACCTCGACTTGGCCACTTGTTTGGGGATGATATGGGGTTGCTACTTTGTGTTTTACCCCATATTTACTCATTGCCACTGAAAACCACCTATTGCAAAAGTGAGACCCCCCATCGCTAATGATTGCCCTAGGATTGCCAAATCTTGCGAAGATATAGTGTTTCAGAAATTGGGCAACACTTCTCCCTTCGTTGTTTGGAAGTGCGATGGCCTCTACCCATTTGGAGACATAATCTACAGCCACCAAGATGTATTTATTTCCAAATGAGCTCATAAATGGGCCCATGAAATCAATCCCCCATACATTGAATAACTAGACTTCCAAAATAGGAGTGAGAGGCAACTCATGCCTTCTAGACACACTTCCTTGCTGCTGACATTGAGAACATTTCTTTGCAAATTTATGTTCTTTTTTGTGTAAGGATGGCCAGTAATAACCACTTTGGAGGACTTTAGCGGCAGTGCGAATACCACTATGGTGACCTCCTATTGGAGATGCATGGCAAGCATGGAGAATATCTACTGCTTCTTCTTCTGGAACACACCTCCTAATAACATGGTCAGCACATTCTCGAAACAAGTATGGTTCATCCCAAAAGTACTTTTTAACGTCGAACAAGAATTTCTTTTGTTGGTAAAAGGTCAGCTCATCCGGTTTCAATCCACTCACAATGTAATTTGCAAAATCTGCATACCACGGCGTAGGTTTGAGAGATATAGCAAACACCTGTTCGTCGAGGAATGAGTCATCTATGTCGACCTCACGCCCGACATCATCCCTTTCTTCCAACCTCGACAAGTGGTCGGCCACTTGATTTTCATAGCCTTTTCGATCTCTAACCTCAAAATCGAACTCTTGTAATAGTAGCACCCACCTTATCAATCTAGGTTTTGCATCTTTCTTCGCCACTAAGTAGCGGAGTGCAGCATTATCAGTGTGTACTATTACCTTGGTGCCTAGAAGGTATGCCCGAAACATTTCAAATGCATAGACCACTGCGAGCAACTCTTGTTCAGTGACTATATAATTTCGCTAGGCACTATTCAGAGTTTTGCTTGCGTAATAAATTGGGTGAAATAGTTTGTTGCACTTTTGCCCTAACACTACTCCCAACGCCATACCACTGGCATCACATATTACTTTGAAAGATTCGGACCAATCAGGACTGACGATAATTGGGGTGGATACTAATTTTTCTTTCAAACACTTAAATGTGGCCATACAAGCATCATCAAAATAGAACTTCACTTCCTTCTCTAGGAGTTTGCACAGTTGGTGTGCAATCTTTGAGAAGTCTTTAATGAACCTTCTGTAGAAACCTGCATGACCCAAGAAGCTACGAACACCCTTCACTGAAATTGGCGGGGGTAATTTCTCAATGACCTCAAATTTTGCCTTGTCAACCTCCAGCCTCTTTTGCAACAGCTTATGCCCAAGAACGATACCTTCCTTCATCATAAAGTGACATTTTTCTCAATTGAGAACAAGATTTGTATCCACGCACTTTGGAGTACCTGTCCTAAGTGTGTTAAGCATTCCTCAAATGTGTCCCTTACGACTGAGAAGTCGTCCATGAATACCTCCATAGAGTCTTCGACCATATCTGCAAAATTAGACAACATGCAATGCTGGAATATTATTGGGGCCGTACACAACCCGAATGGCATCCTTTTGAATTCAAATGTTCCATAAGGGCAGGTAAAATTGGTTTTCTCTTGGTCCTCCGGTGAAATAGAGATTTGATTGTAACCGTAATATCCATCTAACAAGCAATACCACCCCCGTTCTGATAACCAATCAAACATCTCATCCATAAAGGGCATTGGGAAGTGGTCGTTTTCGGTGCATGATTTAAACTTTCGATAATCCATGCATACTCTCCACCCAGTCACTAGTCTTGTCAGCACAAGTTCTCCATTTGCATTTGGGACTACGGTTATACCTCATTTTTTCAGTACGCATTACACCGGACTTACTCACTTACTGTCTGCAATAGGGTAGATCACTCCCGCATCTAGCCACTTGATGATCTCCTTTTTCACCACCTATTGCATTGGAGGGTTCAATCTTTGCTGATGCTCCACACTAGGTTTACATTCACTGTCAAGCCAAATCTTGTGAGTACATATGCCAGGAGGAATTCCTACTATATTGGCTATTGTCCATCCAATAGCTTTTATATGCTTCTGCAATACTTCAATGAGCAATTTTACCTGCCCTTCAAGCAAATTAGCTGCGATAATCACTGGTAAAGTACTATTGGCTCCTAGGAAGGCATACTTTAGATGATAGGGTAGGGCTTTTAACTCCAGACTGGGTGGTTCGTCTGTTGATGGCTTTGCAAGAGGACTTTTCCTATTTTTCAGGTTAATATCCAACTTGATTGGATTCCTTGAATATACTTCTAACCCTGATAAGGCACCTACCACTTCCTCATATCCTTGAACTTCAGATTCATCATAGTTGGCAAGTACAGATTCAAGGGGTTCATTCTTGCGCATTAAATGGCTCACACTTGCCACTGCCTCATCTATAGGATCCTTTGTGGACACCACATGGATATTACTTGGTTGCTTCATGAATTTACAGATATTGAAGGTCACCTCATCATCATTCATACGAAAATTCAATTTCCAGCTTTCAACATCCACCAATGCTCTCCCGGTATCTAAGAATGGCCTTCCCAAAATAATGGGGATTTCAGCATCGATCTCGCAGTCCAGAATCACAAAATCGACCAGAAAGATGAACCGATCTACTTTTACCAATATGTCATATAGTATCCTTATGGGGTGCTTGATTGATCGATCAACCATAAGGAATCTCATTGTGGTTGCCTTTGGTTCACCCAAACCAAGTTGCTTATATATTGCATAGGGCATCAAGTTAATGCTTTCTCCTAAATCGCATAAAGCTTTAGCGAGTTGGAGCATGTGAATTGTGCACGGTATTGTGAATGCCCCAGGATCTTCTCTCTTAGTGATTGACTTATTTGTCATAATTGCGCTGCAACTATGGGTCACCTCGATCGTTTCATACTTCAAGCTCATTTTCCTTGTAACCATCTCTTTCATGAATTTGGCGTATCCCGGCATTTCTAACAACGCTTCGACTAGACAAAGGTTAATTGATAAGTTCTTGAATACTGACGAAAAAACTCATCTTCATTCTTCTTTTTCAAACGTTGAGGAAATGGTAGAGGTATTTTGGGTAAAGGGTTCATGACTTTTGGAACTTGACTGTGTTGCTCTATATCCTCTTATGGTTCTTTGGCAAGGTTTTGTGGACTAGGCAATTCTCATTCCTCTACACCCTAGCTCTCGTCCTGCGTTCGAGGGTCGTCATCCTCCATCACATTCCCTTTTTCCATCTTTCCACTATGGGTAACCACAGACACCCCTCTTTCATTATCTTCCATCAGTGTCCTGGATGTCAATTGAGTTGATAATAGACTCAATTGACCTTCTAGTGTTTTAATGGCATCAGCATGAGAATTCACTTTACTGTTCAGTGATGAAAAGTCATCTCTCATTCCTTTTAGCAAATCATCAAAGCCCTCAACTTTATCAAGTATGTGTGACAACAGATCATTTACCCGAGGACTACTTGCGCTCCCTTTTGACTATTTCACTCATTTGAGTATGGTTTTCCTCATGGTCATCTTGCTCAGCCCAATTGTGGCAATATCTCCTTGGTTCTTCACTCTTATAATGGTTCCAACCTTGATTTCCGCCCTGCTATTGATAGCGTGGGTGGAAACCCTCCTCATATCTTGTGTAGTTCCAACCTTGATTCTCCCTCAGTCTTAAGTACCCAGAAGGAGAATCCTCCACAACTTGAAACACTCCATACGTCCCCTTCATGTGCTCATGTATCACGTCCATTTGAGACAACATCTTTTTTATGTTTTTTGTCCCTCTCTTTTTCTTTAAAAAGTTGTTCCTGTGTTAATCTGAAGCACAGTGGGGAAACATGGTCATCTTTTGTGTACCATGCTTGATTTACTCTAGTCATGCCATCTAGGAGAAATGAGGCTACTTCAAAGGATTGTAACATTATTTTTCCTTGTACCAACTGATCAGCTATCCCTTTATTCACCGAATCCAGACTACGGTAAAAATATTGGAGCAGTAACTCACTCGACAGTCCATGCATTGGATATCCTCACAAAAATGTCTTAAATCGTGTCCATGATTCGTGAATTGGTTCGCCATTCTTTTGATTAAAATTTTGAATGTTGTCTCTCAGTTTCATCACCTTTGATGGAGGGAAGAATCTTTCATGAAAAGCCGTAACAAACTCCTCCCATGACTTGATGGAGTTCTTTGGAAGCTCGACCAACCACTTAGTGGCTTCCTCGGTTAATGATAATGGAAATAAGTGCAGCCTTATGCATTCTCGCGACAGATTCTTGAATGACAAAAGAGTGCACACTTCTACAAAGCTTTGTATATGCTCATACGAATCTTCGTGCTCTCACCCTCCATATAAACCTCTTGAATGAATGAGATGGAGCATTGTGCTAGTAAATTCAAATGTCGCACTTCCGTCTGCTTGTGGAATGCAAATTGCACCCATCTCATCCACTTGGGCGGGGTTGTATACACTATTAACGTCATCAATATAGTCTCGATGAAAAGCATAACCCGCTGGATAGCCTGCTTGGCAGCTATTTTCACTGTTCACACTCACATGGCTGTTAAAACACACAAATACTCAAAACCAAATTGAAAATTAGGTAAGTAGGCTACAACTAATAAGGACAAAGATTTTACTACTCTACGACACTAACCTACGGTACGAGTGTCTATGATCGTTGATAATATAGTAACCCAACCAAGGGTTAGGGTCGTGTGCTAAGGGAGTGGTTTTGAGAATTAATAGAAAAATAAAATTAATTCTAACTAGTCATAGCTGAAGACATTAACGACTAAAAACATTGTAAATTAAAGGGGGTGACACAAAAGTGTCAAATATCAAATGGGAGTTTTGTCACAAATATAGCAAAAACAATAAAAATAACAACGAAATATATGAATGAAAGGGGATTCTTGGGTTGTGACCGCAATATATATTGGTATAAATCATTGGGTACATGCTTTTGATAGGAAATTTGTAAGATAATAGTGACTAGGCTAAGCTTTAGATGGAAATAAGTTCCCTCTACGGCAGCTTACTCCGTTTCAAATGGGTTCCACTCGGAAACCCATTTGCCACATGAATGCCAGGCTACGCCTTACCCCAGTCACTCTCTCGAGCTGAGTGTTAGGATATGGGACTAAGGCTCACCCTCTCGGGTTGAACCTCATGTCGACCCACTCCTTAGGCCATAA
>NW_006239316.1:272677-285861 GCF_000226075.1 Solanum tuberosum | reverse complement strand
CTTAGGCCATCAGTCTAGCGGTCTTGGTTTGGCGACCTCTCTCTCGAGCAAGCCGAAAACACATGAGTGGTTTTGTATTTGCAACTACAAACCCATTAAATTAAACCACAACTACTAGGTGAAATCACCATTAAAATAAATCTAACCTATCAGTAAGCAAACCCCAACAATAATCTCAACACATATTTGCTAAATCACACCCCAAGAATTGGGGTTTTTAGCCACACATCAACAGATAGAAATTTATACCTAAATGAGCTTGCATTCAAATGGGTATGAAGATTTAGGTCTTGTTACAGGACAAGAGTGAAGAATTTGAGACACCCAAGTCCAACTCCTTGGAGATGAAACCCTCTTCTTCTTCAAGTTTCAAAACCCTCTCAAACTCAGAGAAAAAGTACCAAAATTATAATAAATGCTTCACACTGAAAAATATTATAATACTAAAATTTGATACTAAGCTATACCTCTCAACAAGCATTTATAGTATTCAAAAATTTGTGCTGCAGCGGGTCATTCGGCGACATTAATCGGAATCGCCGATCAACTCTGCAATTCACCCTTCTTCTGGTTCATTGCCTTTTGTCCTTTTCCTTCAGCATGTTTGTGTCCTGGATCATTGGGCGGTATATCCCTGCCTCGCGGAACTGTTCGGCAACATGCCGACTGCTCCTTTCATCGCCTTTTTAATCCTCTTCTTTCAGGGCTTCGCGTACTGGAACAAAAGGCGGAATATGTCCCTTCGGCGATTCGCCAAGTGTGCTTGGTGAAGCTCAGGCTTCAGTTTCTTCATTTTTTTCAGCCTTCTTGTTCCTTTTTGTTCCATTTTGCGCGTAAGTGTCCATGCTTTCACTCAAACTTCAAATACCTGAAACTTAAGAGTTTTCATCAGACTTTGAGATAAAATAGGCATTTGAGGACACTATTTCTCAAACTTCAAATACCTGAAACTTAAGAGTTTTCATCAGACTTTGAGATAAAATAGGCATTTGAGGACACTATTTCTATTAAAATAAATCCCTAAATGAGTCCAATTTGTGGACTCATTAGGTATCATAGTGATGGGGATTATATCATTAAGTGGGACTCAATTGTGTTATAAAAGGACCTCCAATATGACGATAAACCGAGTGCAATTCTTGATCGTGATGTGCGCAAGTTGAGGACCAAAGAGATTAAGTCCATGAAGGTTCAATGGTAGCATCGTCCAGTTGAGGAAGCTACTTAGAAAACCGAGAGGTACATGCGAGACAAGTATCCCCAATTGTTCGTCGATTCAGGTACTACTTCATTTTTCCATAGCCTCTTTTTCCTAAGTTTGTCACTCGGGGACGAGTCATGGGTAAATTGGTATCTATTGTAACGGCTGGGTTCCGTCATTATAGGGAAGCCAACGGGGGAAAATTTGGGGCCTAAAATCTTTTTCGTAGTATTTGGATTTTCCCAACCTATTCTAGATTTGGATGAAATCGAACTCTTTAAGGTGTAGGGAAATCTGGTAACAATCATGTGATTTATTTATAATTTTGGTTACATGAGTGGTTAGATAACTTGTTAAGGAATCCGTACAACTTTACGAACTTGAATTTGAGCGAGTAGAACTCCCGAAATTTATCTTAGCGTGAAGGGTATTTTCAGAGTGACATGGGTTAAAGGTGTGTTATGAAATGGGAATTTGTGAATTCTTTAAATAGCTCATTGTTTCATGCAAGCCACTCTAGCGGGGCCGCTGCAGCAGGGTGAGGGCCACTGTGGAGGGTTCGACGCAACTTAAAGTCATAAATAAACCCCTAAACGACCTCATTTTGCACTTTCCAATTTTAAGAGCTAAAGAACAAACACCGGGCGACTCCTAACAGTTTTCCACCATTCTTGAGGCTAAAGGTAAGTTTTTCACTTCCTGAATCCATTTTTTTATCCGTAGAACGTAATAGAATGGGTAATTATCGATGGGGGAGGGTTTTGATCTAGATTATTTGGTGTAAAAAGCCCTATTTTGGTTAATTCGGATCATGTGTTTGATCTAGGGTTCATAAAATTGTTGGTCATCCAGGTAATTAGTGATTGTTTATTGATTCCTATGTTATTATGATTGTTTGTAGACCAAGAACAAGCGGAACGAATTCAGAAAGGGAAGGATCAAACTTCTTAGGGTTTCAGGCTTGTTTCGAAGTAGGTGATGGTTGTGATTCTATGATTGTGTGATGTATGTATGTTCTTGCTTCATTATGATACATGTATTTATATGATTATTTCATTATTGATCACACTTGTTGTAAATGAGATAGATGAATGATGGTTACCATAAAATCATGACTTAAATGTATGATCTTGAAGATATACTTATGATTGTCATTGTGGTGTGTTGAATGTATCGGTTGCGACGTTCTAGCATATCTATCTTGGATCGGTTGCCACGTTCTAACATAATTATGGGATCGGTTGCCACGTTCCGGCATAATTATTGGATCGGGTACCATGTTCCGGTATGCTAACTGTTTGGGTTTGGGTTCCATGAGAGGAACAATGACTTGTCATAATTGTGTATTTTGAGAAATGTGAAGTTGTTCGTTGTTTGTAAGCGTTGATAATATTGTGTATATTCGATATATGCATGTGATTATATTGTTGTTTGACTTATGTATGTTACACTTAGTGGGATAGCCGCGTGATCCTACCAGTACACTTTGGTTGTGTACTGATACTGCACTTGCTCTTATTTTTGTTGAGTACAGGGCATCTTCCGGCGGCTATTTACAGACCTCATTTAGAAGATCAGTGATCACTTCGAATTCAAGGGTGAGCCAGTTTTGCCAGGCTGTCATGAGTTCTCCTTTCGTCTATGCCCACATTTTGGACTTAGGCAGTTCCATTAGTTATTAATGCATTAGTTAGGGGTTGTATCCCTTCTTGTTTAGACTTGGTTCATTGTTAGATGTTTTGGTACATTGACTTTCATGTTCTAGGCTATTTCTTCCACATTATTTTGTTCGTTGTTAGACTTTTTTTGGATTTATGGGAACTCCATATTTCTTTCGTTAGTATTTAGTTTGCTCTTGTATCATTAAATTCTTAGTTTTTGGTTTAGTTGCTTCGTTTGGGTTGTAGTAGTGGTTCTCCCACCTGAGGGTTAGTGTGGGTGCTAATCACGATGGTCTAGGTCGTGACAAAGTTGGTATCATAACCTAGGTTCATTGATCTCGATGTACCTAAACTAGTCTAGTAGAGTCTTGTGGAACGGTACAGAGACGTCTGCGCTTTTCTTCGAGAGGCTATAGGACTTTAGGAAATCTCTTTATTCTTCTTTTGTCTCCTTTCGTGCTATAACTTGATTCCAATTGGTATCAGCCGATTCGAATCGGTATCTAACCTCCTTCACTCTTCTGTCTGCAAATGGTTAATACTAGATTCAATGGTATCAAACCCATAGGAGTCAATGCTCCAGTTGAGGAATCTGTAGTGAGATGTCATGGTCGAGGTAGGGGTAGAGGATGAGCTAGGGGTAGAGGCCATGGGAGAGTAGCGCCTAATGGGAATGGAGCTCGTGTTAAAAATACTCCTATGAATGAGAACCCTCATGCACATCATGAAGAGGTTGAAGAGGAGAATTTTGATATTGAGAATGTTGAGGATGTGGTACATGAGGAAGAAGTGTAGGCTGAGACTACCGATGTTCCCCCCATAGACCCAGTGTTAGCCCTACAGATCATGTCATTCTTGAAAGGGTTGGTTGGTCCTGGAGTGCTTCTTTCTGCTCAAGCTACTCAAGCTCCTAATAATCCTCCTGTTGCTAGCACTGCGCCCAAGACAGGTGGAACGAGAGGTAATGATGCTTTATTTCATCCTTTGTTGGGTTATGTTATGACTGGTAATGAGCAAGAAATGTTGACTAAGTTTTTTGAAACTAAAGCCTCCTGTGTTTCTTGGTTTTGAGAATGAGGATGCTTATGAGTTCATCTTAGGTTGCTATGAGAGGCTTCATAAGTTGGGAATTGTCCATCAGCATGTGGTTGAGTTTGTGTCCTTTCAACTTCAAGGAGAGGCTAAGCAGTGGTGGAGAGCTTATATGGAATGCAGATCTTCTACTTTACCTCCACTTACTTGGACCCAATTTCATGCTCTGTTTCTAGAAAAGTATGTGCCAGATTCACTAAGGTCTGTTGAGTCTGAGTCCGCCAGAAAGACATGCACAGCTTTGCAGAATCCCCGGGACCATGAAGAGATATTAGGGTCTAGGGTAATGGTCTTCCTGGCAGATTTCTGCCTTTGCCTTTCCCACTAGTTATGGGAAGTTTCTTAGCTTTGCCTTTTGATGTAGCTGCATCTTCATTTATCGCAATACCTTTGGACTTCTCTTGGGCAGGTATTATTCTTTCAGCGGCTTTTGATTTAGTCATGTCTGCGAAATCTCGAAGAGAAGTTAGAAAAACATAAACAAAAGCACAGTAGAACATTTGCAGACAGACTCGCCAAACTAGTTGGCGATTCGCCAAATTTCTTGGGCGAGCTATATCTAGCTCGCCGAAGGAATTGGCTCTAAAACTGCAGCAAGAAGACGATGGGGGAACCACTCGGCAAGTCGCCGACAACTTTCGGCGAACAAGGACAGGCTCGCCAACAGTTATAGTGCAAAAAAGGTTGAGGGGTGTAAGTAAAACAGCGATCAAGAAGACTCTCGGCGAGTCGCCGAGTGCTTTTGCCGATCTTAAGCTTGTCGCCGAAAGTTACAGAATCCAACAACACATAAAGCATGAAATTAAGGGCGAGATGGGGACATTAGGCGAACTACCCAGTGATTCGGTGAGCTCGACGCAGCTCGCCAAACCACTTAACGTGCATATTTTCAACCCAACTTCTCAAAATAAGCCACGCAACCCCCGAGAACACAATTAAAGCATGCACAACACAAATTCAAATAAAGCCCAAAGCATACAAGCACTACCCACAGAGTTTTAATCTATTTCAATGCACCAAGCTACAGAATTTTAGAAGTCAAAACACTATAGGTTAGAAATTCAAATTAATATAGGCGATCAAATGAATTAATTTTAGCAGAGATGCCCAACACACTTCAACAAAATAATATCATTGCACTTGAGTATAAAATCAATAACAACAACTCATGGTTCAGAAACCAAACTTTGATTCTGACTATATTGAGATTTAAGCGCTAGGAAGTGATGTAATCGTCTACAAACACCAATCAACAACTAAGATATGGTGGATGAACAAGAAAAATATAGACTAATATGCTGGTGTGCGTTTAAGAGGAATAAAAGCGAGGCAAAATGAAGAGTTGCAAAGTTAAACCTTTAGCCCATTTTAAAAACCATCCAGATCGCGCCCATTCTGGGACGTTAGTTGTGATCGCCGACCCACTCGGTGACACGCCGAATATTCACTTTCCTCGCCGCGTTTCATAGGAGCTCCAGTTATAGTGATGGTCCAAATGGAGGACTAAATTTCAAAAACTCACCGAGTTTTACAGACTCTCATTTGAATTTATCTTGAGTTTAACAACTGTCTAGATTGGGGTCGTAGACCAAATTGGTGATTCGCCTACTAGGTCTTTAGCTCGCCTACCTGCACTTTTCAACACTTTCCTCACTTTACCCTGCAAAATCAGCACACCCTTATTCTAGAATAACAATTTAAAACGATAAAACCTTGGGTTGCCTCCCAAAAAGCGCCTTAGTTAACGTTGTGGCACGACGCAAGTCCTTACTCAAACTGCATTATTTGGGTGGAGATGAGGCACTACATGACTCATGAGTGTTTTGATCAGTTAGATAGATCTTGAGTGAGAGCCAATCATCTGATTTAACACTTCAATATTCTCTTTTATCTCTTCCAGCATTCTATCTTGCTCAGTTATCTTTTGGAGAATGGTTAGCAGTGTATCCTCGACATGACTGTTATCATTGTCTCTAGACTCTCTCCGCTTATGAGGGTTTATGTATCTCCCTCTTCTTTTGCACTGGAATTCTATCTCTGATATTTTAGTGGCCAAATCATCCAGCTGAGTTACCAATGCAGTTAACATGAAGTCCCTCTCGACTCCTTGGTTCGTCTCAGCCAATTTGCCACCATTTCTATTTTCCATGCTCAAAGTATCTGCTTACAATGGCAACACAGAGAAAAACAAAACTAAATATTAAGTAAGTATCACTATAATTAACAAGAACAAAATACTACTTAACTAAAAATTCTCAACTAACACCACTCCCCGGCAGCGGCGCCATTTTGATGTTTGTGTAATCAAGACTCAATTTCGAATTCAAGTGTCTACGATCGTACAATAGTAATATAACCCAGCCAAGGGTTGAAGCCGAGTCCCAAGGGGGCGGTTTCTGTGAATTAAAAGTTAAGTGCGAATATGCAAAAGTTAACCATAGCTAAAAACATTATCGAGTAAAAATATAATAAATTAAGGGGTTGACACAAATGTCAATTATCAATGAGGGGTTTTGTATTCAACTAGTGAATAAAAACAGCAAAATGAAGATACGAAATAGGGAGACATGATTCTTAGGATGTGATAGGAATATGGGATAAATTAAACAATCGGGTAAATGATATTGATAGTAAATCGTTGAACATGTCTAACTAGGCTAGACTTTAGTGGGGGTAAATTCTCTCTCGAGCAACTTACCCAGAATCAACTCGGTTTCTCTCTAACACTAGTTGCAGCATTTAAGCACAGCGTCCGCCTTAGCCCATTCACTCTCTCGAGCTGAATGTGTGGGAAAAGGTCTAGGATTAACTCTCTCGAGCTGAACCCACGACGACGACCCAATAACCACCGGCTATCAATTTAGTAGTCTTAGTTTTACGACCTCTCTCTCGAGCAAGCCAAAAACACGAAGATAAAATCGTATTTGAAACTACAATTCCATCAAGTTCAAACACAACTACTAAATGAAATCACATTTAAACATCAAATAGACTATCACTGAGCAGTACCCAACAGTATATTTAACCCATATTCACATAATCACACCCCAAGAATTGGGGTTTTAGCTAGACATAGAAAAACAGAAGAAAATGATACCAAATCGAAATAACATCAACTGGTATGATTTATATTCACTTCAAACGAGTCTAAAATGAGGAATCTTCAACACCCACTTCCAATTTCTTGGAGTTGGAAGTCTTCAAATCTTCAAGCTCAAGAACAATGTCTCCCAAAAAAACCCTAAGAACTAAAAATGAAATATTCTAAGTCTCAAAATTCACTACATAGATGGATAGATACTAAGCTACAGAATTAAATGGGTATTTATAATTTTTGAAGATTTGTGCTACGAAGGACCACTCGACGCAGTTAGTCGGGATCGCCGATGCATTCGGCAATCCGCCCTTTGGTCTGCTTCATCGCCTTTCAGGTTTTGCCTTCAGCATCTTCACGCTCTAGATCATTGGGGGATATAGTACTGCTTCACGAAACTGTTCGACGACTCACCGACTGCTCTTTTTCATCGCCGACTTGATCTTTTCCTTCAGGGCTTAGCACACTGGAACATTAGGCGAGATTAAGGCCATTCGGCGACTCTCTTAATACATTAGGCGATCCTTAAGCCTTCTTTTCTTCGTGTTTTCAGCCGTTTTGTTCCTTTTTGCCAAGTAGTGTCCATGCTTTGCCTCAAACTCCAAATACCTAAAACTTAAGGAGTTACATCAGTTATTGAGACAAAATATGCATTTGAGGACACTAATTCTATCAAAATAAAGCCCGAATGAGTTCAAATTGTGGACTCATCAACACCCCCAACTTAAACTTTTGCTTGTCCTCAAGTAAAACTCAAGTTCAGCAGTTCAAAAAGGATGTCTCAAACAGTGCTACACAAGACTCAATCATGAATGCACACACAAGACTCAACTTACTCATGCAAGGATCAATTGTGTATTCAAAGACTCAAGTTGTGACACACCCTTATCAAAGAGTCTCAAGCTCACTATACTTGCTTCAAATGCAAGTTCAAGCTCAACAAAGGAAATCAAATGCCCTCACACAAAAGAATGATTCCATTTTCACACATAATGGTTTAATCATTTAAAGTTCCGAAATCAAATACAATGCTCACACTCACAAATAAGAACACTATGCATGCTTTCACCCATAGGTTTGCCCATATTTTCCAATTGACAATTGTTTCAGCGCACTCAAGATCAAAAAGGTCTTTTCAAGGCTTGTAAAGGTTCTGAGTGCAAAGGTATGGTCATTTAGGCTCAGTGACTTTCATCCTCATGAAATGTGGTGCTCACAACACTTCCTTCCCTTTTCCTCATCAAATTCATGTGTTTTCACAAGTCATCCCACTATTCACTTTCCATGGTTTATTGGAAACCCTATTTCTTTTTGCATTTTCATATTCTATTCCACAATTTCTTTCTTTTTCTTTTTCATTCTTTTCTTCTTTTTCAACTCTTTTTTTTTGTATGGAGGGGTTCCATATTTCTCAAAACATGCTCTTTTCACCACACCCCCAACTTAGGATTTTAGCCTACATTGGTTATTCAATCAACCACAAATCAAGAGCATTAGCGGTAGTGGATTAAGAAAGGTCATGTTTTCATCAAGTTTCTTCCAAAGAAGGGTAAGGCTCAAGGGGTGTTCAAAAGAGATTCACACACGTTCACAAGGTAGGCCACAAAAGAGGTATCTGTCAAATTATTTCACACTCTTCAAAATTGCTTAAGATCATATCAAGAGATAGCCTTACTTAGTCGACTGGACCAACGGGGAAATTCTAGGTGTTATCATGCATGGTTCACAATAAGCTCATCACACAAAGCATCGACACCAAAGTCAAACAAGACTCCACACTTTCGCTAGTGTGCAATGTTCATCACAAGAGACTCAATTAGATAATTGGCTAGTCACAACAAGATTCAAATAGTTCACACATTGT
Organism: Solanum tuberosum; assembly: GCF_000226075.1. NCBI lineage: Eukaryota > Viridiplantae > Streptophyta > Magnoliopsida > Solanales > Solanaceae > Solanum > Solanum tuberosum. Next base: position 276,949 of record NW_006239316.1, on the reverse strand, counting down.
CTATGCAACTTCAATTGGCCTCGTTGTAGCCGCGCATTCATTTATGTTCTATTAGGAGCACTATTCAAGTCATCAGTCTATTGATCAAACCTGATACTTAAATTTGCAAGAGAACAGCCACATTCAACACATACAAGAGGTGGCAAAAAAAAATTTGAAGGATAAAAAATCCTTAGTAATTAAAATCAAAAGAGGCACAAGCTCAAACCTTCCACAAAAAGCATTGTCAACACAATTTAAGCTAAAAGCCCAATATATAAACAAAATAGATATGCACAAAGGTAGGCCTCACCTCACCACAAATAAGATCATTTGTCCTCAAATTCAAATAAAATTAGCCAACAGTGAAATAAAGAAAAATAGAGAGAGAGGTCAAGAGGGGGTCATGTCTACACAATTACTCCGTCTATCTGGGCATTATTGCCCGATGCCTGACCCTGAGCCTGGGCATCAGTGCCCGGAGTCAACTCAGGGGGAACAACAATGCCAGATTCACCAAGATCTGTTGAGTTTGAGTTCGCCAGAAAGACATGTACAGCTTTGTAGAATCCCCAGGCCCATGAAGGGATATTAGGGTCTAGGGTAATGGTCTTCCTAGCAAAAGTGGGCTTCTTGCCTTTGCCTTTCCAACTAGTTGTGGGAAGTTTCGTAGCTTTGCCTTTAGATGTAGCTGCATCTTTATTTATCACAATCCTTTTGAACTTCTCTTCGGCTGGTATAATTCTTTCCTCGGCTTTTGATTTAGTCATTTCTGCAAAATCTCGAAGAGAAGTTAGACAAACATAAAGAAAAGCACAGCAGAACATTTGCAGACAGACTCGCCAAACCAGTTGGCGATTCAATAAGAGGTAGATCGAGCTCGCCGAAGAAATTGGCTCTAAAACTCCAGCAAGAAGGCGATGGGGGAACCAATCGGCGTGTCACCGACAACTTTCGGCGAACAAGGACAGGCTCGTCGACAGTTATATTGCATAAAATGTTCAGGGGTGTAAGTAAAACAACGATCAAGAAAACTCTCGGTGAGTCGCCGAGTGCTTTTGTCGATCTCAAGCTTGTCGCCGAAAGTTACAGAATCCAACAACACATAAAGCATGAGATTAAGGGCGATATGGGGACATTAGGCGAACCTCCTAGTGATTCGGAGAGCTTGACGCAGCTCGCCAAACCACTCAACATGCCTATTTTCAACCCAACTTCACAAAATAAGACCCGCAATCTCCGAGAACACAATTAAAGCATGCACAACACAAATTCAAATAAGCCCAAAGCATTCAAGCACTACCCACAGAGTTTAAATCAATTTCAATGCACCAAGCTACAGAATTTTAACAGTCAAAACACTACGGGTTAGAAATTCAAATTAAAATAGGTAATCAAACGAATTAATTTTAGTCGAGATGCCCAACATACTTCAACAAATAATATCATTGCACTTGAGTAGGAAATCAATTACAACAGCTCAGGGTTTGGAAACCAACCTTTGATGCTGACTAAATTAAGATTTAAGCGCTAGGCAACAATATAATCCTCTCTGAACACCAATCAACAACTAACATACGGTGGATAAACAACAAAAATATAGACTAATATGCTAGTGTGCGTTTGAGAGGAATAAAAGCGAGGTAAAATGAAGAGTTGGATAGCTAAACCTTTGGCCCATTTTAAAAACCATCCAGATCGCGCCCATTCTGGGACGTTAGTTGTAATCGCCGATCCACTCGGCGACACGCCGAATATTCACTTTTCTCGCCGTGTTTCATAGGAACTCCAGTTATAGTGATGGTCCAAATGGAGGACTAAACTGATATCGCCGATAATTTCAAAAGCTCGCCGAGTTTTACAAAATCTCATTTGAATTTACCTTGAGTCTAACAGTGGTCTAGATTCGGGTCACCGACCTCATTGGCGATTCTCCTACTGGGTCTTTAGCTCTCTTACCTGCATTTTTCAACATTTTCCTCACTTTACCCTACAAAATCAACACACCCTTATTCTAGAATAACAATTTAAAGCGATAAAACCTTGGGTTGCCTCCCAAGAAGCGCCTTAGTTAACGTCGTGGCACGACAGAAGTCCTTACTCAAACTCCATTATTGGGATTAGCCTTAGTGTTACTAGGTAACCCCAATTTCTCATTTGGGTGGAGATGAGGCACTACATAACTCATGAGTGTTTCGATCAGTTGGATAGATCTCGAGTGAGAACCAATCATCTAATTTAACACTTCAATATTCTCCTTCATCTCTTCCAACATTCTATCTTACTCAGTTATCTTTTGGAGTATGGTTAGTAGTGTATCCTTGACATGACTGTTCTCATTGTCTCTAGACTTTCTCTGCTCATGAGGGGGTATATACCACCCTTTTTTTTGCACTGGACTTCTATCTCTTATATTTTAGTGGCCAAATCGTCCAGCTGAGTTACCAAAAAAGTTAACATGAAGTCCCTCTCGACCCCTTGGTTCGTCTCAGCTAATTTGCCACCATTTCTATTCGACATGCTCAAAGTATTTGCTTACAATGGCAACACAGAGAAAAACAAAACTAAATATTAAGTAAGTATCACTATAATTAACAAGAACAAAATACTACTTAACTAAAAATTCTCAACTAACACCACTCCCCGGCAGCGGCGCCATTTTGATGTTTGCGTAATCAAGACACAACTTCTAATTCAAGTGTCTAGCGATCGTACAATAGTAATATAACCCAACCAAGGGTTGGGGTCGAGTCCCAAGGGAGCGGTTTCTAAGAATTAAAAGTTATGTGCGAATATGCTAAAGTTAACCATAGGTAAAAACATTATCGAGTAAAAACATAATAAATTAAGGGGTTGACACAAATGTCAATTATCAATGGGGGGTTTTGTTTCCAACTAGTGAATAAAAACAGCAAAATGAAGCTACGAAATAGGGAGATGGGATTCTTGGGATGTGATAGGAATATGGCATAAAATAAACAATCGGGTAAATGCTATTGATAGTAAATCGCTGAATATGTGTAACTAGGCTAGACTTTAGTGGGGGTAAATTCTCTCCCGAGCAACATACCCCAAATCAACTCAGTTTCTCTCGAACACCGAGTTGTAGCATTTAAGAATAGCCTCCTCCTTAGCCCATTCACTCTCTCGAGCTGCATGTGTGGGAAAAGGCCCTAGATTCACTCTCTCGAGCTGAACCCACGATGACCCAATAACCACCGACTATTGATTTAGTAGTCTTGGTTTTGAATCCTCTCTCTCGAGCAAGCCAAAAACACGAAGGTGAAATCATATTTGCAACTACAATTCCATTAAGTTCAAACACAACTACTAAACGAAATCACATTTAAACAGAAAATAGACTATCAATGAGCAATACCCAATAGTAAATTTAACCTATATTCACTTAATCACATCCCAAGAATTGGGTTTTATCTAGACATAGAAAAACAGAAGAAAATGATACCATCGAAATAACATCAACTAGGTATGATTTATATTCACTTCAAACGAGTCTAGAATGAGGAATCTCCAACACCCACTTCCAATTTCTTGGAGTTGGAAGTCTTCAAATCTTCAAGCTCAAGAACAATGTCTCCCAAAAAAACTCTAAGAACTAAAAAGGAAATATTCTAAGTCTCAAAATTCTCTACATAGATGGATAGATACTAAGCTACAGAATTAAATGGGTATTTATTGTTTTTGAAGATTTGTGCTGCGAAGGACCACTCGGCGCAGTTAGTCGGGATTGCCGATGCATTCGGCGATCCGCCCTTTAGTCTGCTTCATCGCCTTTGAGCTTTTGCCTTCAGCATCTTCACGTTCTGGATCATTGGGCAATATAGTACTGCTTTACAAAACTGTTCGGTGACGCACCGACTGCTCTTTTTCATCTCCGACTTGATCTTTTCCTTCAGGGCTCAGCACACTAGAACATTAGGCGAGATTAAGGTCATTCAGCGACTCGCCTAATGCATTAGGTGATCCTCAGGCCTTCTTTTCTTCATCTTTTCAGCTGTTTTGTTCCTTTTTGCCATATAGTGTCCATGTTTTTCCTCAAACTCAAAATACCTAAAACTTTAGGATTTACATCTGTTATTGAGGCAAAATATGCATTTGAGGACACTAAATCTATCAAATAAAGCCCGAAATGTGTCCAAATATTGGACTCATCAATCAGTTGTGACTTTTCCGATAAGTTGTGACTTTTTTCAAAGGGTTGTGTTTTTTTGATGAGTTGTGACTTTTTTAAAGAATTGTGACTTTTTCAATAAGTTGTAACTTTTCCAAAGA
>NW_006239316.1:244113-272577 GCF_000226075.1 Solanum tuberosum | reverse complement strand
GCTCCAAAGTGTAAAGTTGAAATACCATTTTACCCTTGTACTAAAAACTTTTTTTAAAATCATATATTACTAGTTATTATCTATATTACCTTAAAAGCACGAACTCCTAACTTAAATGTTAAATTACTATAATATCCTTAACTTAGGTTTGTGATGAGTTGTGACTTTTTTCAAAGGGTTGTGATTTTTTGATGAGTTGAGACTTTTCCAATAAGTTGTGACTTTTTTCAAAGGGTTATGATTTTTCAATAAGTTGTGATTTTTCCAAAGAGTTGTGACTTTTTCAATAAGTTGTGACTTTTCCAAAGGGTTGTGACTTCTCGGAAAGGTCATGACTTTTCAGATAAAACACAAAAAACACTTTTTCATACTACCCTTTGTTGACTATAAATAGAGGGGCTTCCTCTCATTTTTCAACCACAATTGCATTTTAAAACTTTTTGTGTAATTTATTGTCGTTGAGTGAGTTCGAAGATTAACGGAATATGAGGTACCACTATTTTGATGAAGTAAGTCATTCTATCCTAAGAGGGTATATTCCATAACCTCGAGTACTTGAGGAAAATAATTTTGATGATATAATAATTATTTTTTTTACTATATACATTAGTATGTAATGTTCAAATATATGAAGTTAACATGAGTCTAAATTCATTTGTTTTTGTTAACAATTTCTCTTGTGATGTAGTGCTTCTGGATATCTTTTCCAAAATTTAGAGAATTGTCACGATTTGTTTTTGATGCTCAAGACAAAAGAATGACTTTATTTATCAATATTACTTATGTGATTTAGACTCTCAGGATGTTTGCTTTAAAATAGTTATTACTCCCTCCGTCCCATTTTATGTGGCAACATTTGATGGGGCATGGAATTTAAGAAATAAATGAAGACTTTGAAATGGAATTTAGAGAATTGTCATATTAAAATTTAAAAACAAAACATACGAATTCCAAAAAAAAATTAAAAGTAGACTCACTTTTCTCTCTCCTCATAAATGTATTGGTGAAGGGTAAAGTCTAAAAAGATAAAGCACATTTACTTTTCAGATTTATCTTCCCAAAATCACTCATTTTCTCTTTCTAAGTAGTCTAAAAAATACTCTCTCCTTCTCATAGGAAGAAGATCGTCCCATCTCTACAAACCATGTTTTTTTTTTAAAAAAAATCCTCTTCTTGATTCCAATTATTTTTTGATTTGTGGCGCCAAAATCACATTAAATTTATGGAGCAAAATCATAATTTTGTTTGAACTTTTTTAGCAAGTGCTATTAAGAGAGATGTTTTCTATATTTTCATGTCATTTTTTCCCTCTGTTACCTTTGAATAATTTCTCTTGCAGAACTATTGTATTGTTTTCTTTCATCTCCTTTTTTATGTTTCTTGCTTATACTCCAGAATGAGTATAGTTGTATTTCCGGAAGATCCAACAACTAGAAACAAGCGATTAAATTTGAAGAACGTCAAGCAATTGAAGAGTGGCTTTTGAAAGAAAGCAAGGAAGGAAAACTTAAATATTGATCTTTAAACAAACTTCTATTTTGTTCAACAAATCAAGAAGAACTATTTTACGCATTTGGAAGCAATGTAAATCATCGGTTGATAATGGTACACCCTTGGATGTGTCTTCGAAACATATAGGCAGAGTTGGAAGAAAACGGGTGGAAGTTGACATTAATCAAGTTAAAGAAACTCCACTTTGTCGTCGAACAAATATTCGATCTCTGGCTTTTGCGATGAACATGGAAAAATCAATTGTCTTTCGGCGGATAAAAGATGGCACTATTCAACACCTACCAATTCCTTTAAGCCTCAACTAACTGAACAAAATAAGAAGTTACGATTTGAATTCTGCCTTTCAATGTTTGATCAGAGTAATTCACACAAATCCAAAATTTGTAAGTATGTTTAATTATGTTCACATTGACGAGAAATGGTTTTTTTTATCTAAAAAGAGTGAAAGGTACTATCTACTTCCTGAAGAAGATTAGCCTGATCCATATCGCTCTTGCAAAAGTAAAAACTTTATTCCAAAAGTTATGTTTATGGCTGCTGTTGCTCATCCTCGATTTGATGAAAATAGAATTGAGCTATTTTCTGGAAAAATAGGTATTTCTCCATTTGTAGTTAATGAACCAGCTAAGAGGAATAGCAAAGATCGAACAACAGGAACTCTCAAAATAAAACCCATTCTATCAGTAACTAAAGATATCACTAAGGCTTGTTTGATTGAGAAGGTCCTTCCTGCCATTACATCAAAATGGCCAGCTTCAGATTCAAACATTCCTATATACAACAAGATAATGCAAGACCACATATTGGTGTCAATGATTTGGAATTTGTTGAAGCTGCCCAAAAAGGTGGATTCGACATTAGACTATGTTTTCAACCACCTAACAGCCCTGATTTAAATATGTTGGACCTAGGATTTTTTAGAGCAATCCAATCTCTTCAATACCAAAAGCCTCCTTCAAATGTTGATGAATTAATTAGTGGAAGCGATGGAAAGATCTTTTGATGAAATGAAGGTTGAACAACTCAACCATGTATTTCTTACTTTACAATCTTGTATGATTGAGGTGATGAAAGATAATGGAGGCAACAACTACAAAGTGCCTCATTTGAACAAAAATGGATTAGAAAGAGAAGACAATCTTCCTCTTCAACATTGTTGTGATATTGGTATTGTCAATCATGTTTCAACTCTACTTCAACAATGATATGGGTTACTAGTATGGAAAAAATTTCTTTTTTGAAATGCACTTTTGATAATTTTGAAGGAACATAGAAAAATTTAACAAATGAAAACAGAAATGATGTTTTATAAGTAGAGATAGTACTAGTATTGTGTACATCCAAGGTGATCACCATGTAATTTTTGTATCCTTTAATATGTGAAAGTTGAAATTGATATTTTGTCAAGTATATTAGGAGCATTACTATTGTTTACAATCATGGTGACCATATGTAATTTTTGTACTTATGGCTATTAGTTATGAAAGTTTAACAAAAACTACGATGGATCCAAAGTAGCATGAATTATTTGTAGCATTGTCACCATATTTTTTGGGTGCCTTATTGCTAATTTAATCTTAAAAATAAATTTCATTGATATTGAATTAGAAATTGTAAGTTGAGAGCAATGTTACGAAATGATTATTATCGAACTGTTCACTATCTAGTTTGAATTTGAAGTTTTTGATTTTCCTTAAATAGATTGTAATTTAAGATAATCATCAAATTCATGTTAGAATACTTTTCATTAAAATCATTACCTTACTAAGTGAAAACCCCAAAATTTTAGTGAAAAAATAAGGAAGCAATGTAATGTAAAAATGGAAATCTTTTTTTCTTGGTGAAACGTTAGAAAGCACGATGAATAACTGTGGACAAAAAAATCTATACAAATTGGAAAGAGTACAAAATGCTTAGGGAAAAAATGGAGTAAATAATGGTATTCCAATCATATCTATACTATGTTAAAAACATGAACTCCCTAACTTGAATGTTAAATTACTATAATGCCCCCAACTTAAAACACTAAATTTAGTATATATTATATATTTAATATTATATTTATTTACGCTATATTATATTAAAAGCATACACCTTTTCACATTGAAGGGTAGTGACTTTTCTAAATGGTTTTGACTTTTTTATAGAGTTGTAACTTCTTCGATGAGTTATGATTTTTCCAAAAAGTTGTGATTCTTTTGAAGGGTTGTGACTTATTAGAAAAGACACGATAAGAATCTTTTCATATTATCCTTTGTTGTCTTTAAATAGAGGGGGTTTCTGACACTTTTAAACTATGAATTTTGTAAGTTTTCTATTCTTCTTCTTAAAACAAGAAAGATTGTCAGATCAGTTGCTCAATTATGCAGTTTCAATATTTTTGTGGGTAAATTAGATAGATCAACAAAAATTGATGCAACAAGGAGAATGAAATAATTCAAACTTCAAAACGAGAAGAGTATCTTGATAATTAATACGTACTCATTTTCATAGCCATAAAAATATACTTTTGCAGCAACTTTTACTTGACAAGAAGATCAATGATTTTCGTTGCACAAACTACAACTTGGTGTTCAGAATCTGAAAAGTCCCAAACTGTTTGGGAGAAAAAGTATTTGATCAAAAACTTGTTTGAAGAGTCGAAACTACATTTAATAAGTACTATTTCGTTTCCAATTTATTTAGTGTACTTTTATTTTTATTCAGTTTAATATAGAATATTCTTTTTTCTTGGGGTGGGGGCACATCTTTAAAACCACAAAGTTAAAAGACATTTTTATATATTCTACATATAATCCTTAAATTAAAAGTCTTCTTTATTTTTTAAAATTTCATATCCAATTAAAATTAGACCAATCTATATCTATCTTTTTTTATCTATCTACACTACCTAACTTAAAACACCAAATTTAGTATATCTTCTATATTTTATATTGTATTATATTTATTTATGTGTGTTATACTATATTATATTCAAGACAAACACTTTTTCACATTGAAGGGTTGTGACATTTTCGAAGAGTTATAACTTTTCCGATGAGTTGTAACCTTTTGAGGGGTTGTAACTTTTCTATAGGGTTGTGACTTTTGGAAGAGTTGTGACTTTTCCGAAGAGTTATGACTCTTCCGATGAGTTGTGATCTTTCTAAAGGGTTGTGAGTTTCCTAAAGGTTTGTGACATCTTTTTGATAAGCCACAATAAGCTGTTTTTCATACACTACCCTTTGTTGTCTATAAAAAGAGGGGCTTCCTCAAATTTTTAAACCACATTTTTTTTTAAAATACTCATTATTCTTCTTCTTCTTAAAGCAGCCTATTTAGTGTATCTTCTATATTTTTATGAGAAGGAACATTATGCACATACTAATTCTACACGTTTTAACTATAAATGGAGGGGTTTCCTCACATTTTTAAACTATTGTTTTTTAATGTTTTCTATTCTTCTTTTCTTAAAACCTCAAGATTGATTTACCGACGTTGACTATTAAAGGTCAGTGAAATTAGAACACTCCCGAACATGAATGTTGAATTAATCTAATACTCCAACTAAAAAACATCAAATTTAGTATATATTTTATATTTTATAATAATATTTATATTATATTATATTAAAAGTAAGAACCCCAACAATAAAATAATAACAAAGTCATGCACTATAGAGAAGGGAGGAGAAATATATTTAAGAGGTGTAACTAAGAGATTTTAAGAGTGACTAATTTTTTTCTAATAATATTCACGTTATTTTAAAAAATAGTGTGGTACATGGTTTGATATTCACGTGCAATGCACGTGCGTCAAAACTAGTACAACAAAAAGCTGCAACATTTTTTTTTATAGAAAAGAGAAATTGCAGGTACAATTAATTATTGATGACCTTTTATAAAAAAATAAAATAGGAGTACTTTTTTTAAAATTAAGTGGGACCAACAATGGTAAAAGAGGAATTGTTCCTTTAAATAATTACCATATAAGGAAATGTGACATTCTTTTTAGGACTGACCAAAAAGGAAATGGTGCCACATAAAATGGGACGGAGGGAGTACTATATAAACATTGTCCTTTTGTTTTACTTATTTACTATTTCTTAATATTTCATTATTTTAGACGAATAAAAGTTTCTATGACTTGTAATAACGCCAATTGAAGTTTGTATTAGTTTAATTATTATAATTTATTTAATAGTTAATTTTATGAGATAAATATTTTCATTAATGTAAATATATATTTATATTTGGGTAGGTATTTTTATATAAATTAAAGTATTATATATGTTACAAATGTATTATCAACTTAACAAGATCTTCTAACTTCAAATTATATAATTTTAAAATATTTCGAGTAAAACACCCCAAAACAAATATGAAAATATGTGAATATATAAAATGTAGTTGTTCTCTTCACATGTTCCTATGACATTTAAGCAATTTAACGTGGAATACAAATGCAAAGCACATCTGCTAGATGACAAGAAAAATACAAAGAAAATATTGTCTATAAGGTAATATTAGTGAGATCAGACTAATTACATGATTGAACCTCATCAAATTGAAATACATATATACATTATTGCATTTAACAAAAAAAAAATTCATTGACCATTTCATAAATTTGCGTGAATAAGAGATATATATATGACGATCCACATTGAACATTCACAAAAGAATCTGCAATATTATTTTTTGCTAGTCTTATTATTCAAATCTTCGCTTAAATAAGCAATACTATTTACTATATCATATATTTTTGGAATTGATAATCATGTGCAATACACATGTCAAAAAACTAGTATATATATATATATAGAGGGAGAGAGAGAGAGAGAGGGAGAGAGAGAGAAATAGTACATTGTCCTCTTGAATCACCAACTAATGAAATGACTGTTTTTGTAAACTCTTAATTGAACATTAGTACTGCAACTGAAAGTCTACCTATGTGAAAGAGATATTTTTAGCCTATATATATGTCTATATATGTGTTTTTCACTTGAAAAAAGTCTGATTTTTGTTGAGAAATAAATATTGACTCTTTTGGTATATTTTAATATGTTATTGTGGCATAAAAAATTGAAAACTTTATGAACATTGAAAAAGTTTCCCTCTATTATGAAATATATGAAAGTGTAGGGGTGTCTTGCTAAGGTTGTGCTACATAATCCTACGAAAGAAAAAAAACTAGAATTTAAGGTTTTTGATTGTATGCTAATAACTATTGCATATACATATTTGTAGTAATCAATAGTGATGTGATTGAATGCACTATTATAGTGGGAAACTATAATAATTTATTGTTGAGATTTTTTAAAAGTGACTATATTCCTCATGTTCTTTGTTGAAAATTATATTATTTCTTAACGTGTTAATTTTGGAATATGAACTATGATTGGTGTGTGGTGCCATAACATGAAAAAACAACTAAATAAAGTTAATTTTGTGGAGTTGATAGGTGATGAAACTAAGTGGTTAAGACAACTCTTAGTGTGTAATCCAATTGGAATAAAATCAATGTTTTATTCCAACCCAGCAAAACATCTCATTTCTGATTCATAGTCTATGAGCACCAGATTTGATGCATTGTACTCATATGTGACAACCCAGCAAAACATCTCATTTCATTTTATTCCTTAAAATTCTTTTTGAGATATGTAGGAGATTGTTGGGAAAATGATTCTAATATCTCAAAAGGAATTATTTTATTTCCTATTATACTTGAAAGAGAATATTATTTTATGTCCTAAGTATTTCTCTCCATAAATAATATTTTGTTGCCATTATTATTATCCTTTAATTAGCTATTATTTTCTGTCATAATATGGTTGTTGCCAACGGCTCTTCTATGAAATGAATTGCCTTCAATTCATTGATAGTATTCAATGCCTTTATGGGGTTTTTACTATTTCAACCATTGATACATTAGAGAGGTTACTGATTTTCCTATATAAATCTAAGTCGTATACTTGTGGTGTGGAAGAGAAGAGAAGATAACAATTCTTATTTTAATATATTGTTATACTGGGTTTTCTTTCTATTGAATCTTTGTTAGTTTTTGGCTCCTAGTTTTACACTAGAAGATCTTGTTGAATCCGGGGGGATACACATATACCGGGTGAAATATCCTTAAGGACAGTGTCTTTCTACATGCCTCAAGCTATGAGAATTTTCTATAAGAGTTTGTGGTGAATTACAAGCTTGGGTGAGTTCTGTATAAGTGTTCATTATGAAGGTATTTTCCATAAGATTTTCAATACAAATGAGGCCTTAGTTCCCTTATTCTTTTACTCAAATCAAGTTTAAGACTCTTTATCAAAACTCATCTTTTCTTTATCAGAAAACCAGTTTAAGACAAAAATGTTTACTTAAAAGGATATTCAAACTCAGTAATAACTCAATAATAACTCAACAATAGATTCATACTGGAAAATAGATATGAATAATCAACTCAAGAATCTCAATGCAAGATATAACAACTCAATAATCGGGATATAAAATTCAGAAGTCAACAACGAAACTCATCTCAAGAATGATCAAAACTAAGGATGTAACCCTAAATTATTTTTTACTGATAGAAAATAGATGTAGGGCATGAGAACGAACTCAGTCAATCACTATGAGTAGTCTTACATACCTAGAAAAATAAAGTTCTTGGCAAATCGATGAAACTCAAAGAACTCTCGAAACCCTAGATTTTCTCCTCTTGGAACATTGCTCTAATGACTTGAAGTGTAAATGAATGAAAAATAATTGATAAACACTTTCTAAACCCTTAACTTGGTGTAAAAGGGTTGGGGTTTAGGCTTCAGCCCTGGACTTTACCCAATCACTGTTCAAACCCTTTTGAAATTGAATTGCATTAGTTAAGTTTTTAATTAGATTTTAGATTATAGAAACACTCACTCCTCTGTTCTTCATAACACTTGTTTCAAATCGATAGTATTGGAAAGATCGAATAAATCTAATCTTAAGTCCATGTGGGTACGATACCCGACTCTTAAAAAGAGCCACTTTAATACTTAAACGACCACGTATAGTTGCGTATGCGATTGGGCGCAACAAGATTTTGGCGCTGCTGTCGGGGACTTTAGAATTAGAAAGTATTTGATCTGTCTAATTTCTGAAGTTAGAAAGCAAGTGTTGACAACATGATCTTAGCTATTCATTTCGCAGGTTGTGTTGAATTATCAAACTGGAAGACAAACAACACTTGGTGGATTATCTAGCTGAATCAGAAAGATTTGTTCATTACCGGAGAAGGAAAATATGACTCACTTACCCAGTTTCTAATGAACCAGTAACTCCTGTAGCAAGAGTTGAACAAGAAAAACCTCTAGTGATGGCTGAAATGAAAGTGAGAGACGTGGCAATCCCACATACCACCAGTGTTACTTCATGCATTCAAAAACCTGAAGCTGGTGGAAGATTTGAACTGAAGCAAAGAATAGTGAAACTGTTGCGCACCAAAGGACAGTTCACTAGTTTATCGCACAAGGATTCACAAGTTCATATCCATAATTTCCTTGAAATTAGCGACACTTACACTCCAAGTGGAGTGAACTCAGATTACGTGAGGCTCACCTTATTTCCCTTTTCTCTTCTAGGGGAAGCAAAAATATGGTTAAATTCTGAGCCCACGAACTGTATAACATCGTGGGATGATCTTGCACGAAAGTTCCTGATAAGGTTTTTCCCATCTAGGAAAATACCTAAGTTAAGGAGTGACATACTGATCTTTCGACAAAAATGAGGAAAAAACTTGTACCAGGCTTGGGATAGGTTTAAATCGATGTTATTGAGATGTTCGCACCATCATCGGGCTAACGAGGTGTTGTTCCACACCTCCATTGAAGAGTTGGAATCTAACACCAAAATTTTACTAGATTCAGCTATAGGTGGACAGTCTCTGGAAAAGGCATGCTGAGTTGTTCACCCTGCTGAACAGGATTTCACAAGGTAACCCCGAGTGGAATGGAGGAGGAGCCAAACCGGTAGTACAAAAGACTGCTGGAATGTTGGAAGTAGATGTAGTAAAAGCATTAACTGCACGAATTGTTGATGTACAAAACATGATGAATACGCACTTAAGCAACCTATCCCTAGGGCAGAAGCAAGCTAAGGTAAATGTAGTACAACAACCACCTACATGGTGTGAGATTTGCGGAGGTGGAGACCACAATGCCGAGGTATGTGGGGCAAACCCAGATTCTATCCATTTTGTAGGTAATGCACAACGGGGAGGAGGTCATCAGAACTATGGTAACTCCTATAATCCTAGTTGATGAAATCATCCAAACTTTTCGTTGGGAGGAAATCAAAATCAGACAGTCAGAACCAAGATAGACCCTAGGGGAATGTGCATGGTTATCAACAACAGGGCCAACGAGAGTAGCCAAGTAATCAACAAAGTAGCATGAGCATTGAGTAAATGCTGAAAAAGAATATGGCTGAACAAGCTCAACTAGTCGCTGATGTAAGAAAAAAAATAGTTAGCAACTCAAAACCTGGAAAAACAATTTAGGCAATTTCCTAGTGCTCAAACTCACGACCTCAAGGAGGTTTGCCGGGCAATACTGATCCTAATCCCAGACAGGTAAATGTTGTAGGTATGTGTAGTGGATTGCATTTGGAGGAGTTGGCTCAGAAGAAGCAAAATGTTGAATCTGCAGGTAAAGAGGGTGAACCCAAGGAGAGTGAAACAGTTACACAAGAAGCAAGAGTGCAACCAATTGTAAAACCACCTCCACCATTTCCTTAGAAATTTAAAAAACAGAAGGAGGACGAATGTTTTAGTAAGTTCCTTTCTCTTTATAGAAAGATTATATTAACTTGCCTTTTGTAGATGTGTTGCAGGGTATACCTAGTTATGCGAAGTATGTGAAGGAGATCATGGAAAATAAGAGGAGGTTAACTTAATATGAAACAATGGCACTTACTGAAGCGTGCAGCTTTAGAATCCACAATAAGTTGCCCACCAAACTGAAAGATCCGGGCAACTTTACAGTTCAGATCACCATAGGGCAGAGCATCCATGCGCGAGGGTAGTGTGACCTCGGGGTGAGTATAAACCTGATGCCAACATCACTATATAAAAAATGATGTTGGGTAGTCCTAAACCCACCACCATTATCTTGCAGTTGGTAGATCGTTCAGTGGCTAGACTAGAGGGTGTTGTGGAGGATGTCTTGGTTCAGGTGGGATCATTTATATTCCCGGTAGATTTTGTGGTGCTGAACTTTGAGCCAGATCCTGAGGTTCCTTTCATCTTGGGAAGACCTTTCCTTGCCACAGGGCGTGCTATGATAGATGTAGCAGCCGGTCAATTGACTAGGCAGGCGCATGACAAAGTTGAAGTGTTTGATGTCTACAAGGCGTTGAAACGACCAGTTGTGTATGAGGAGTTGTCTATTGTAACAGTCATAAATCTTGAAGAAGAAGCTCATTATATTGAATCCAAGGACCTTCTAGAGCGTGTGTTAGTGGGGCATTATATTTATGAGGATCCTGAAGCACAAAAGATGGTAAAGTTTATGGATCTGTCAATTGTGGGCATATCAAGAGATCACTAGGAGTCGTTGAATAGGGTGTTGGGTCCTCAACACAAACCTTCCATTGAAGAAGCACCCAAGCTAGAGCTAAAACCATTGCCAGTTCACCTAAAGTATGCATTTTTAGGTGAATATAAGACCTTACCTATGATTTTGTCTGCAGATTTGTCTGAACCACAGGTTGAAGAAGCATTGAGTATACTGAGGAAGAGAAAAAGGAGCTTTAGGCTGGGAGATATCTGACATTCACGGGATAAGTCCAACGTTGTGTATGTACAAGATTTACATGGAGAAAGGGCACAAGCCGAGTGCACAACACCAACGTAGACTTAACCCAGTCATAAAAGATATGGTAGGAAAAGAAGTGATCAAGTGGCTAGATGCAGGGATAGTGTACCTCATATCTGACAAGCAATGGTTGAGTCTGGTACAATAAGGGCGGTAAGAATGAGAAGAATGAACTGATCCCCACACGGACAGTAACTGGGTGGTGTATCTGCATGGACTATAACAAGTTGAATGATTCCACTAGGAAGGACCATTATTCTGTGTCGTTCATCGATCAGATGTTGGATAGACTGGCAGGACACGAGTATTACTTCTTCTTGGATGGCTACTCAGGCTACAATCACATAGTCATTGCACCAGAAGATCAGGAAAAATCAACTTTCACTTGTTTGTATGGTACCTATGCGTTCAAATGTATGCTATTAGTATTATGCAATGCACCGGCTACATTCCATAATGCAAGACAACAATCTTCCATGATACGGTGGAGGATTTTGTTGAGGGGTTCATGGACGACTTCTCGGTGTTTGGTGAGTCTTTTGACCTTTGTTTTACTAATATTGACAGGGTCCTTGCAAGGTGTGAAGAGATGAATCTAGTGTTGAATTGGGAAAAGTGACACTTCCTGGTTAGAGAAGGGATTGTACTGGGGCACAAAATCTCAAAAAATGGGCTAGAAATTGATTGAGCTAAGGTGTAGGTCATTGAGAAGTTGCCACCACCCATCATTGTGAAGGGAGTCCGAAGTTTTCTTGGACATGACGGGTTTTATAGAAGATTCATCAAGGACTTTTCCAATACTGCAAGACACATGTGTATTTTATTAGAAAAGGAGGTGAAATTTGAATTTGATAAACATTGTTTGCTGGCATTGGATTGTAACACCCCGAAATGCTAACCAAGAGTCGCTTGTCAATACACCATTGCTTAATTACTACAGTATGTTTTACTCTCATTTTGGAAACTTGAAATGTTGTGATATTTGCAAACTTGCTTAACACAAATTGTAATCGTAATTTAATGGGTTGCATTGGGGTATTTGTGTAATATTCTAGTTTGAATTATCTATAACTTGAAAGGGAGGTGAGGTATATACATATTGGTATATATGTATACTTTTGGGCAGCACACCTTTTACTTTTGGGCAGCCAACCTTTGACTTTGGTTGTATCAAGTAAGTGATAAATAGCACTTTTATAACATATAATCTCACACCTCCTCTATAAGAATTCGTGTCCTTTAACTCTAAGAAACCTGTAGAACTTCCTCTAACCATATTACTCACAAAATTTCAATAAAATCTTGGTCCTTTTAGCTGGAATTCGAGATACACCCTTCTCTTTGGTGAGTAGTCGAAATTTGTTTTTGAGCTGAGTAGTATTTATTACTTTTAGAATATCTCGTTCTCTAAAACTCAGTTTTCGGTGAATAAATATGATTTAGAAACATAATTCATATACCTACAATTCTTATGTTTATGTACAACTCTAATTTAGCTTTTATGGATTCAAAATATGGGACGCAACATATGACAAGTTCTGTCCAGATTCCAGAATTTGAAATCATGTATGTTCAACTGTTAGTGTTTTGATTATATATTTTTGTACAAAATGTATTTTGCGGTGATTCTTGATTATTTTGCAAGCTTAAGAGCTGTACCTACATCTTTTATGAATAATATAAAGTCCACTTTTGCTGTTTCTGTTTCAAATCTAAGTTGCGACATGAAGTACTTTGTTGGCCAGAATTACTGTTTTGGGAGCATAGTCATATTTGTACAGGCTAAGCTTACTTGTGATGATAACCCTGTGTTAAGTCATCATTATTGAGCTAGTAGAAAGTAAATAAGTTATTAAATTCATTTTTTTAAGGTTGTATATACTCATTTTCAAGTTGAAGACCTTGATACGCTGGTTGGTCTACGGTTTTAACTCTTGAAATTGTGTTGGACTATTTCTGTGCTAAAGAACTGAGGTTTGTGTATAAACTTGTATTGTACCCTTTTTACATGCTGGTATATCTGAAAGTTTATCTTGGTACCTTGGTTACCTCTTGTCACTTTGCATTGTCGCGTTGGTATCCTTTAAGATATTAAAGACACTTGTATTACTCGCCCACTTGGACGGATTGTTTGATCACCTGGCACCCTTGTTGGGACCCTGTCCTTCTTGTGGCTGTGACTTTGTCACTATTGGCATGCCTCTTGATTCGGATCATTTGCCATCTTGACTCTGGATTTTTAGTCCGTCTTAAGAATGGAAGTTGTCCATTTTAAGTACGAACTAGAAATACTTTTTTAATATGGTTCTTCGTTCTCTTGATTATTGGGTTTTGACCCTTCTTGATACAGGGCGTCGGCCATTCTTGATACCTGTTTGTGCTTGGTGTGACGACATAATGTATATATTGAGTGAGCCTTGTTATTGAATCTCTTAGAAAATGGTGCTATGAGCGTTCTTGACATTTAGATCTTTAAATATCGAATGTCTTGAAAAGTTGTGTTATGAGCATTCATGACATTAGGACATTTAAATATTGAACTTGATACTACTTGTATATTGATTACTTGATTTATTGATTTTGTTTTGATCGTGCTGCCCTGGACTTGAGAATGATAACTTGTCGAATTTGAGGGCTCCAAACCTATAGTTTTTACACCACTAAGGTATTTGCTTAGCGATAGTTGTTTCTATCGTAGGGAATGATCGAGAGGAGGCATGAAGCTGGCCATTGGAGATGGAGATTTTTAGAGCCTTAAGGAAGATCACATTTGCATATAGGCATCTATATTTTGTATAAACCTTGGGACTTATACATGATATATGTGTTGTATATTTACATGAAATTTTGAGGGCTAATTTTATCATGTCACCATGGGTATTAATATAAGTATGGCTATATGTTTTGTTCTTTTGGGGTGTGTAAGCCCAAGTCTTGTAATAAATTAAATTTACCACTTGTTTTGAATGGTTGTGTGAAGCATGAACCACCTAATTTTGGTACTCGGAAGTTGGTAATATTCTTTTTATATCATTTTTGTAGTGTGAGGATAATATACGCATAAATATCTTGTGAGTTATTGGCTTATATTATTTTGGATGGGTTTTTCCACCATATGTTAAAATTCTGCGCAATAACAATTTGACATCAAATAAATGTTTAAATGGGAAGGATGCACATCCTTAACTATTTCTTTTTCTTTCTTTATGAACCTATCCCTCTACTAAATTATAATCAATATGGCCATAGTTAATCTCTTTTAAATGTCGCAAGTATTTAATTAGATTTCTTGTTTAAGTGGTAGTATCCTTTTGGAAGGGTCGCTACAAGTGTTGGTATCAGAGCCTAGGTTTGTGGTTCTAGGACTTTTGTTGTGAATTACTTGTATACTTGTTCGTTTTCGAAAAATGTTCTACATTAGATTATTTGTTCACTTACATGGTTTATAATATTTTTATCGCATGTAGAGTGCATATGTATCAAGTACATCGTACCCTAATGCAATGTGATCCTTTCCCTTTTGAAGGAATTAAGTTATGGCCTCTTCTTCTGACCGACCTATGGAAGCTGCTCATGAAGGGTTGGGTACCTCTGTTTCCCAACCTCAGGCACTGGAAGAGGTTGGAGAACATTTCTCGAATCAATATGTTCCCCACACTAGTGGGTCTGAAGTGGGAAACCATCAGGGTGTAAGAGTTGGTTCACATCTTCACATGAGTCGTGATACTCAAACCATGAATCCTCCTTTTCAACAAATGACTGAATTCTTCCACCATATGGCTGAATCGATGCATGATCCCAACAAGATTAACTTTGAGAAAAATGAGAAAAATGGGTGGAGTGGAGTTTGAAGGTACTTTGATCCTACGGATACTGAACAATGGCTGGAGAGCATGGAGAGGGTATTTGAGCAGTTGGAGTGTTCAGATGTTACCAATTAAGTATTCTATTTCACTATTACAAAAGGATGCTTATGATTAGTGGGTAAGTGTTCCGAATGCCAAGGTAAAACCTCTTATTCTTACCTGGGATGATTTTCTTAAGGAATTTCGTATGAAGTATGTCCCACCTGCTTATTGTGATCCAAAGAAAAAGGAGTTTTTGAATCTAAGGCAACGAGGCATGTCTATTGCTGAGTACCAATAGAGGTTTATAAGGCTCTCTCGTTAGGCTGGAACTATTATTAAAGAGGAAAAAGACAAGTGCAGGAAATTTGAAGATGGTTTAAATGATTCCATTAGGAAGAATGTGGCGATCTTGCAACATGAGAACTTTTGTAAGTTAGTGTCTGCTGCTGTTACTTGGGAACGACTTGATAAAGAAGAAGCTAGTAGAAATGAAAACAAATTTCGAAAGCCTAGACCAGATTTTGGAGGTCCATCCAAAAGGGGGAGGTTTGATGATTCTAAGGCTGGTAGTGTTAACAGGCCACCTCAACAAAAGCAAAACAGATCAGAATTTTCTACAGCTAGCACTCCAAATTATGGCCAAGGCAAGCCTCGCGTTCCCACTTGCCCACAATGTGGAAAGAATCATTATGGTACTTGCAGGAGATCTTCTGGTGCATGTTTCAATTGTGGGAGCTTTGATCATAAAGTGAAGGATTGTCCTAATCCTAATAATGCTCCTTCCTTGAGAATTCAAGGCTCAGTTCATAGCCTTCTATTAATCCTCCTCAAACTAATAGAGGTGCAAGACCTAAAATCACCCAAGCAGCAGGTGCAAGTGGAGGTAATAAAGCTAGTGGACCAAGGACTATTGCACGCGCTTATGCTATGAGGCAGAGGGATGATCAAGATGGACAAGACGTGGTTGTCGATAAATTTTACTTATTTGGCTTGTGTGTGTTTACACTATTTGGTCCTGGTTTTACACATTCCTATCTTTGTTCATCACGTGTTCTTCCTGAAAACGTGAAATCTGTGAGACTTAATTATGATATGCTGGTTAAAAGTCCTTTGGGTTATCAAGTTGTGTGTAATCGAGTTTACCAAGATTGTCCCTTTGTGATTCAAAACCTAGTCTTCCCTGCTTATTTGATTGAAATGCCCTTCAAGGATTTGGAAGTTATTATCGGGATGGATTGGCTTTACAAATATCATGCAGTGGTAGATTGTAGGTCTAAACATGTGACTTTTAAAGATCCTAAATTTGCACACATCATTGTACAAGGTGAAAGATCATTGACATCTAGTATTATTTATGCCGCCTTGGCAAGAAAGTTGATGCGTCAAGGTTGTGGGGCATACCCTGCTCACATAGTTGATACACAGTTTAAGAGTCTTTGTATCAAGGGCATACCTGTTGTATGTGATTTCCCAGAAGTCTTCCCCAAAAATCTCCCTGGGTTTCCCCCGGAAAGAGAGGTTGAATTTCCAATCGAGCTTATTCCTGGATCTACCCCTATTACTATCACTCCTTATAGAATGGCTCCAGCAGAATTAAGAGAATTGAAATCTCAATTGCAAGAATTTCTTGAGAAAAGTTTTATTCGACCTAGTGTTTCTCCTTGGGGAGCCCCTGTTTTATTCGTAAAGAAGAAAGATGACACTCTTAGGCTTTGTATTGACTATAGACAATTGAACCGAATAACAATCAAGAACAAATATCCACTACCAAGGATCGATGATTTGTTTGACCAACGGAAGGGTGCTAAAGTATTCTCAAAGATTGATTTAAGGTCTAGATATCACCAACTGCGTGTTAGAGAGAAAGATGTCCCTAAAATTGCTTTTAGAACTCGGTATGGTCATTATGAATTTTTGGTGATGCCATTCGGATTGACAATGCTCCTGCGGTATTCATGGATCTAATGAATCGAGTATTCGAGCCTTATCTTGATCAGTTTGTAGTTGTCTTTATAGATGATATTTTAATATTTTCCATAAGTAGTGAAGACCATGATAAACACCTTCGGATTGTTTAAAAATTTTGAAGGAGAAAGAACTTTATGCTAAACTTTCCAAGTGTGAATTTTGTCTTGATGAAGTGGCTTTTCTGGGAAATGTTGTATCAACTGAAGGCATGAAGGTGGATCCTAGTAAGATACAAGCAGTTATTGAATGGAGACCTCCCAAAAGTCCAACTTAGGTAAGAAGTTTCTTGGGATTAGCAGGATACTACAGAAGATTTGTGAAAGGCTTTTCCATTATCGCCTCTCCTTTGACTAAGCTCTTGTAGAAGGAAGTAAAGTTTATATCGGATGACAAATGCCAAGAGAGCTTTGAAACTCTCAAATCCTTGTTGACTCAAGCGCCTATACTTACTCTACCAATTGAAGGGAAATAATATGTAGTATAAAGTGATGCGTCTCACAATGGTCTAGGATGCGTTTTGATGCAAGAAGGGAAGGTTATTTCTTATGCCTCACAGAAATTAAAACCATATGAATTGAATCATCCTACTCATGATCTTGAACTTGCGGCTATAGTGTTTGCTTTAAAAATTTGGCGGCATTATTTGTAGGGAGAGAAATGTCATATATTCACTGATCACAAGAGCTTAAAGTACTTGGGTACTTAAAAGGAGATAAACCTAAGACAATGTAGATAGCTTGAACTCATCAAGGATTATGACTACACGATTGATTATCATCCAGGTAAAGCTAATGTGGTTGTAGATGCCTTAAGTCGAAAATACTTCTCAAGCATTTCTTTGAGTCCTTTTCCCTTGCTCCTTGAGTTAAGAGCCATGAATGTTTGTTTTACACTTGATTCAAATGGTTCAGTTATTGCTAATTTGCAAGTAAAGCCAATATTACTTGAACAAGTGAAAGAAGCACAAAAGTTAGATGAGAAACTTGTAAAATTGACGAGAGAAGTTCCAAATGGGGAAAACTTGATTTTACATTAACGGAGGATGCTGGCTTATTTTATCAAAACAGGTTATGCGTCCCAAATGATGACAAATTGAGGAGAGAAATACTAAATGAAGCACATACCTCACCATATGCAATGCATCCTGGGGGTACCAAGATGTACCAGACCATCAAAGAAAATTATTGGTGGAATGGTATGAAGAGAGACATTGCGGAGTTCATTTCTAAATGTTTGGTTTGTCAACAAGTAAAGGCAGAACATCAGGTCCCAGTTGGTTTACTACAGCCGTTGTCGATGCCGGAATGGAAATGGGAGAGAATAACTATGGACTTTGTTTCTGGACTTCCTCTCACTGAAAAAAATCACGATGCAATAGAGGTGATTGTGGACAGGCTAACCAAGAGTGCTCACCTCTTAGCAATCAGGATGGATTACTCACTTGAGCGTTTAATCGAATTGTACATTAATGATATTGTAAGACTACATGGGATCCTTGTGCCTATTGTATCTGACCGAGACCCAAGGTTTACATCTAGATTTTCGGGCAGCTTGCAAGAAGCTTTGGGTACTAAGTTGAAATTTAGCACTTCGTTCCATCCTCAAACAGACGGCCAGTCGGAAAGAGTGATACCAATTTTGGAGGATATGCTTCGAGCTTGCATTATGGATTTTGAGGGTAGTTAGGACAAACACTTGGCTTTGATAGAATTTTCTTACAATAATAGTTACCAATAGAGTATTGGAATGCCTCCCTATGAAGCCTTATACAGAAGAAAGTGTCCGACCCCTCTTTGTTGGAGTGAAGTTGGTGAAAGGAAACTTATTGGTCCTGAAATTGTGCAACAAACAGACGACAAGGTAAAAATTATCAAGGATCGTCTAAAGATTTCTTCGGATAGATAAAAGTCATAAGCTAACCTAAAAAGGCGTGATATTGAATATCAAGTTGGAGATAAAGTATTCTTAAAGGTGTCTCCATGAAAAAATATTATGAGATTTGGCCAAAAAGGAAAACTTAGTCCCCAATTTATTGGACCTTATGAGAAACTTGTAAGGGTTGGACCAGTTGCATATAAATTAGCTTTGCCACCAGAGTTAAACAAGATCCACAATGTCTTCCATGTTTCTATGCTCAGAAGATATCGTTCTGATCCATCTCATGTTCTTCCAGTTGAATCTATTGAGGTTAATCTTGAATTGACGTATAATGAAGAGCCTATCTTAATTCAAGCTCGGGAAGAGAAGCAACTTAGAAACAAGAGAATCCACTTAGTAAAGGTACTTTGGAGGAAACATTCGGGAAAAGAAACTACCTGGGAGAGAGAAAAAGACATGAGGACCCAGTATCCGCATTTGTTCCGGGACTAGTGTAAGGTAAATTTCGAGACAAAATTTCTTTAAGGGGGAGAGAGTTGTAACACCACGAAATGCTAACCAAGAGTTGCTTGTCGATACACCATTGCTTAATAACTACAATATGTTTTACTTTCATTTGGGGAACTTGAAATGTTGTGATATTTGCAAACTTGCTTAATATAAATTGTGATAGTAATTTAATGGGTTGTATTGGGGTATTTGCGTAATATTCTAGTTGGAATTATCTATAACTTGAAAGGGAGGTGAGGTATATACATATTGGTATATATGAATATTTTTGGGTAGCACACCTTTTACTTTTGGGCAGCCAACCTTTGACTTTGGTTGTATCTAGTAAGTGATAAATATCACTTTTATAACATAAAATCTCACACCTCCTCTATAAGAATTCGTGTCCTTTAACTCTAACAAACCTGTAGAACTTCCTCTAACCATATTACTCACAAAATTTCAAGTGCATCTTGGTCCTTTTGGCTGGAATTTGAGATACACCCTTCTCTTTGGTGAGTAGTCGAAATCTGTTTTTGAGCTGAGTAGTGTTTATTACTTTTAGAATATCTCGTTCTATAGAACTCCTTTTTTGGTGAATAAATATGATTTGAAAAGATAATTCATATACCTACAACTCCTATGTTTATGTACAACTCTAATTTAGCTATTATGGATTCGAAATATGGGACACAATGTATGACAAGTTCTGTCCAGATTCCGGAATTTAAAATCCTGTATGATCAACTGTTAGTGTTTTGATTATATATTTTTGTCAAAAATGTATTTTGCGGTGATTCTTGATTATTTGCAAGCTTAAGAGTTGTACCTACATCTTTTATGAAGAATATAAAGTCCACTTTTGCCGTTTTCTGTTTCAAATCTAAGTTGCGACATGAAGTACTTTGTTGGCCAGAATTACTGTTTTGGGAGCATATTCGTATTTGTACAGGCTAGGCTTACTTGTGATGATAACCCTGTGTTAAGTCATCATTATTGAGCTAGTATAAAGTAAATAAGTTATTAAATTCATTTTTTAAGGTTGTATATACTCGTGTACAAGTTGAAGACCTTGATACGCTGGTTGGTCTACGGTTTGAACTCTTGAAGTTGTGTTGGACTGTTTCTGTTCTAAAGAACTAAGATTTTTGTATAAACTTGTACTGGTACTCTTTTTACATGTTGGTATATCTGCAAGTTCATCTTAGTACCTTGGTTTCCTCTTGTCACTTTGCATTGTCGCGTTGGTATCTTTTAAGATATTAAAGACACTTGTATTACTCACCCACTTGTACGGATTGTTTGATCACCTGGAACCGTTGTTGGGACCCTGTCCTTCTTGTGGCTATGACTTTGTCATTATTGGCATGTCTCTTGATTCAAATCATTTGCCATCTTAACTCTGAATTTTTAGTCCATCTTAAGAATGGAAGTTGTCAATTTTAAGTACGAACTAGAAATACATTTTTAATATGGTTCTTCGTTCTCTTGATTATTGGGCTTTGACCTTTCTTGATACAAGGTGTCGGCCCTTCTTGACACCTGCTTGTGCTTGGTGTGACGATATGATGCATATATTGGGCGAGCCTTATTATTAAATCTCTTGGAAAATGGTGCTATGAGCGTTCTTGACATTTGGATCTTTAATTATTAAATTTGATACTCTTTATATATTGCTTACTTGATTTGTTTGTTATGTTTCAATTGTGTTGCCTATGACTTGAGAAAGGTGGCTTGGTGAATCTGAGGGCTCCGAACCTATAGTTTTTACACCACTAAGCTATATGCTTAGCGATAGTTGTTTCTATCGTAGGGAATGATCGAGAGGAGGCATGAAGCTGGCCATTGGAGATGGAGATTTTGAGAGCCTTAAGGAAGATCACATTTGCATATAGGCATCTATATTTTGTATAAACCTTGGGACTTATACATGATATATGTATTGTATATTTACATGAAATTTTTGAGGGCTAATTTTATCATGTCACCATGGGTATTAATATAAGTATGGTTATATGTTTTGTTCTTTTGGGGTGTGTAAGCCCAAGTCTTGTAATATATTAAATTTACCACTTGTTTTGAATGGTTGTGTGAAGCATAAACCACCTAATTTGGGTACTCGAAAGTTGGTAATATAGTTTTTATATCATTTTTGCAGTGTGAGGATAATATATGCATAAAAATCTCGCGAGTTATTAGCTTATATTATTTTGGAAGGGTCTTTCCACCATAAGTTAAAATTATGCGCAATATCAATTTGACATCAAATAAATCTTTAAATGGGCTGGATGCACATCCTTAACTATTTCTTTTTTTTTCCTTTATGAACCTAATCCCTCTACTAAATTATAATCAATATGGCCATAGTTAATCTCTTTTAAATGTCGCAAGTATTTAATTAGATTTCTTGTTTAAGTGGTAGTATCCTTTCGAAAGGGTCACTACATGGATAGCACATTGGAGCTACTAAAGAAGAAGTTGAGTGAAGCGCCTATTTTGATTGCTCCGAATTGGGAGCTACCTTTCGAGCTCATGTGTGATGCCAATGATACAACGGTTAGTGCAGTGCTAGGTCAGCATAAGGATAAGATGTTTCACTCCATCTACTATGCTAGTATGACTCTCGATGCAGCACAATCGAACTAAATTGTCACAGAAAAGGAGATGTGTGTGCTAGTGTTTGCTTTTGATAAGTTCTAATCTTACTTGGTGGGCACCGAGGTTGTTGTTTACACTGACCATGCTGCGATCAGGTATTTATTCAATAAGAAGGACACGAAGTCGAGGCTGATTAAATGGATATTACTCATCCAAGAGTTTGATCTGGAAATTAAAGATAGGAAGGGGGCTGAGAATTACATAGTCGATCATTTGTCAAGATTGGAGGACTCATCTCATGCGAGGAATGAAGAACAGATTCGTGAAGAATTCCCTCATGACCAATTGCTAACCTTGGACATTGCACAAGTACCCTGGTTTGCTGATATTGTAAACTTTCTGGTGAGTGGTTTATTTCCACCTAGGGCTTCAACACATTAGAGGCAAAAGCTGAAACATGAGGCTCGGCTCTATATATGGGATGAGCCTTTCTTATTCAAGCAGGGACCTGACCAGGTGGTGCGAAGAGAAGGATGTGATGCAAGTACTGGAGAGTTGTCAGTCTTCTCCATATGGTGGGCACCACGGAGGCGAGCGCACAATGTATAAGGTATTGCAATCTGGTTTCTTTTTGCCTTTTTTATTTAAAGATGTTGCGATTTTTATGAAGGGTTGTGATCAATGCCAGAGAATAGGAACTATTTCTAGAAGGCATGAGATGTCGTTAAGAAACATCTTAGAAGTAGAGATCTTTGATGTACGGGGGATAGACTTCATGGGACCATTCCCAATGTCATGTGGTAATCAGTACATACTTGAGGCGGTGGACTGTGTCCAAGTGGGTTGAGGCTGTTGTTGTACCTACTAATGATGCAAAGGTGGTGGTAAAGTTCATTAGGAAGTACATCTTCACCAGGTTAGGAACTCCAAGAGCCATGATAAGTGTTGGAGGTAAGCATTTCATAAATAGTTCGGTGTGAAATTTGTTGGCTAAATATGGAGTGTGACACAAGGTAGCCACAGCCTATCATCCTCAGACTAGCGGTCAAGTGGAAGTGTCCAATAGGGAAGTGAAGCAAATTTTGGAGAAGACTGTGAATGCACAAAGGAAAGATCGGGCTGACAAGTTAGATGATGCTTTGTGGGCATACATGACTGCATACAAGACACTGATAGGGACTTCTCCTTATCAAATAGTGTTTGGGAAAGCATGTCACCTTCCAGTGGAATTGGAGCATCATGTATATTGGGCTATAAAGAAGTTGAATCTAGACCCTGAATTAGCGGGCAAGAAAAGAATAACACAGCTTCATGATCTAGAGGAGTTTAGGCTCCACGTGTATGAAAATGCCAAGCTATACAAAGAGAAGACTAAGAAGTGGCATGACAAGAATAATGTGTCACGCACCTTTGAGCCTGGCCAATTGGTGTTACTATTCAATTCAAGATTGAAGTTGTTCCCTGGAAAACTTCCGCCTTAAGTGGAGTGGGTCGTTTGGGGTTATGAGAATGACCCAACATGGAGTTGTGGACCTAATAAATAAGGATAAGAGCTCCACTTTTCTTGTAAATGGGCAAAGAGTGAAACACTACTTTAGGAATGACATTGACCGTGAGCAAGAATCGCTCAACTTGAATGATGAGTGAGTCATGCGATGGATCATGCTGAGACGTTAAATCAGGAGCTACATGGGAGGCAACCTGTGACCCCTTGTAATAGATAGGATTTCTGGTTTTCCTTTTTGGTATTTCAATTCGTAGGAATTAGTATAAAAAATATGATATATTAGGAAAATACAAAAAAAAATGAGTCGTGTAATGACCAAAACTAAGGCGTTGGATGGGAGGCAACCCATCGGGCATACACTAATTGGTGTTCTGCTGAAAATGTGCAGGGAATAGGAATGGGGACCCATAACACATAGTGGAGAAAGGTGACAATTTTGCCTCGCCAGGAATTAATTTTCCACGGCAAGGCAAAACACTCGGTAAAATAAATCTTACAAAAATTTTATGTAACTCATGAATGACACATTTAGGAGGAATTATAGCAGATGGTAAATATATTGGGATTTTATTCAGAACATTATTGATCAGTACAGATTTACCTCCAAATGAAAGAATCTTCCCTTTCCAAGTTTGCAATTTGTTGTGTACTTTTTTAATGAGATCAGAAAAGTGATTCTCTCTCTTTCTCGCATGTCCAATTGGACACCCTAAGTACATCAAAGGAAATTTCCCCTGGGGAATCCAATATAGTTTTCCACATCCTTGATCACAACTCTAGCAGTTTTATCATGAACACAAAATAAGCTCTTCTCCATATTGATTTTCTGCCCTGACTGTTGCTCATAGTCCTTCAATGTTTTCATCACTAACTGCAATGACTTCTTATCTGTAGAAACAAATAAGATAGTGTCATATGCATAGGCTAACTGGTTAATTTTATCACTCCATCTTGGCATCCCAAAGCCCTTAAATTCCTTATTATCAAATAAAAAGTTCAGGGCTCTAGCCAACGCTTCAGCAGATAATATAAATACAGCAGGAGACAAAGGGACTCCTTGTTTCACACCCCTAGTAGAATGAAAGAATCCATAGGATTGCCCATTTATAAGAATAGAATACCAATTGTTAGCCAAGAGTCTCCAAATCACATCCACC
This sequence comes from Solanum tuberosum, assembly GCF_000226075.1. Taxonomy (NCBI): domain Eukaryota; kingdom Viridiplantae; phylum Streptophyta; class Magnoliopsida; order Solanales; family Solanaceae; genus Solanum; species Solanum tuberosum. The sequence goes on along the minus strand of NW_006239316.1, from coordinate 247,797 downwards.
ACTATATTATCAAACCCCATTTTTTCTAACACCTTAATCAAAATCTCCAATCCCCTCTGTCATAAGCTTTTTCCATGTCCAGTTTGATCACTACATTAGCAGGTTTACCTCTTTTTTTGAATATCTGTAATGATTTCTTGGGCCAATAAGATATTTCTGTGATATTTCTGCCCTTCATAAATCCAGACTGATTTTTAGACACTAAAATAGGGAGATATGCCTCAATTTTGTCATGAAGCACTCTTGAGATTACCTTATTAAGAAAATAACTTAAGCTAATTGGCCTCATGTTAAAGAAAGACTGAACAAAGTCTTTTTTAGGCAGTAAGACCAAATTAATGTGTAATAGACTTAGGTAAAGTGCTCCTTGCAAAGAAAACGTGGATCATTTTTACAACATCTCCACCAACAATATCTTAGAAGCTTTGGAAAAATATACCATTTAACCCATCAGGGCCACTGGCACTTTCTCCATTCAATTTTAAAATTACCCTCTTAACTTCCTCTTCTGATGGTGCCTTAGTAATACCCATGTTCATCTCATCAGTAACTAGAGTAGGCACATGATTAATTAGAAACATGTCTGATGGGGACATTTTCACTAGAAAATTGCTTAAGAAAAAAGGAGACAGCCTCAGCAGCCACTTGCTCATTCCCTTCTGTCCATTGCCCATCTTCTTTGGTAATTCTAGATAGTGAAAGTATCTTTCTTCTCCCTTTTACTAGACTATAGAAAAATCTAGTATTTCTATCACCTTCCGAGAACCACTGAATCCTTGCCTTTTGTTTCTAAAGCTCCTCTTCAAAGTGCAAATATCTCTTCAATTCTGAGCCTTTTGAAGAATAACTCTATTTCTTCCTGTAGGATTTTCTTCAAATAGATCTTCTTTGAGTCTCACAATTTCCTCGCTAATGATCAGTTGTTTGAATATATCTCCAAATATTTCTTTGCTCCAACAAGTAAGAGCATACTTAGTATTCTTCATTTTCTCCTTAATAGAAATAAAAATATATGAATCCTCCTGAGAAATCCAACTCTTTTTCACCACCTCCTTAAAGTCAGCCTCTTTCACCCAAAATTTAAAAATTTGAATCCACCACAACATAGTAGTAAGGGGCATGATCTGACCCTGTTCTAGGTAGATGATCCATTTCCACATAACCAGCCATGCCTATGAAGTCTTGATTCATCAGAATTCTTTCCAATATTTTAATGATGCATTCACTATCAGCTCTGTCATTCCACCAGGTGAATGGTCTACCTTTGAAGTTGATGTCCATTAAATCACAAGAGTGAACACAAAAAAACAAAATCTTCAACTTCACTAGATGTCACTGGAAGCTCCCCTATCATTTCTTCATCAGACAAGATTACATTGAAATCACCACCAACAATCCATAGGAGATTCGTGTTGTGAGAAATAGAGTACATTCAAGAGAGTGGGCCTTTCTTGATTATCACATTTGGCATAGACAATGGTAGTAATCAAAGATTCTCTGGATTCTTGAAAGTACAATTGTGATGTCAGTTGTTGTTCTGTGTCATATAGCACTCCAACCTGAATGTGTTCCTGAATAAACACCTATATTTTCCCATTTGTATTGTAATTTGCATATTACATGCCCAGCCTATTTCTATTCCTCCTTATAGAATGTTTGTTGCATTGCTGATCATTACTTCTTGTAGGATAAGAGGATACCCCCAAATAATCATTGCCATTAGTTCCATCATACACTTGAATAGGTTCATGAAACTTTGCATTTGCCAAAGCCAACATCATATCTTGTCTTTGTTGCTCATTCTCTATCATAATTGATAATGATATTTCAAATATATGAGCATTGTTATTAAGGTATCACTCATTACATCTTCTACAACCTTTGCAACTTTATCAATCAACTCACGGTTTACCTCAGTTGCTTCCTCTTTTGCTGCAGGGACCGACTGATCCCTTGCCACCATTAGCCCTAGCTGCTGTTCCGCCATTGAATTCCTCTCCTAAGATTTGTGAAGAATAATTTCTGACTTATTATTACCTTGAATGTTAAAAGTATTGTTTAGATAAATGTCTTTTACTGCTTCTGGTTGATCGTTCTCATTATCAAGCAAATATCTCCAGTCTTGGTATCCTTTTTAAATCTACTTTTTGTGGAATTCCACCTCAAGTCTTGAAACCTTCCTCTTCTAACCATCTTTTGTTTATCTTTTCCAGGTTCCTCCTCATCTTCATTCCTATTTTCCGTATTCGGCTTTGATTCAAACACATTTCTTAATTCTGGATGAATCACTCTACATTCTACTTCTGAATGACCTTGAAGTTTCCATGTTTTATAGTATTTGGGTAATACGTAATACTGAACAGTAATAGAAACTATTCTAGCCCTATTATTCTTATCGTCCACCACGTCAATCTCCACATTCTTACATAGATCTGCTGCTAAGTCAACTTGTACTTTCACTCTCCCACAACTAGGTCGAGTCTTGTTGATCGTTGCACTATCTAGATGAATTGTCTTACCCACAACAACTGTAATTGAAAAGAAAGATTCCTTTCCAAAGAAAGTAGGCAATAAATCTAGGAATGAAATCCAGGCCATTGCCTAAGTTGTCTCCTTCTCCGGCTTAAATTTAGAGTCATAGATTAGAGGTCGCATTTGGTAGGCATACCCGTCCTTAGCCATAATGTAATAAATATTTTTGGCCATGATGTTCACAAAATCTTCCATTCTATTTAATCTTATCAGAATGTATATATTCCGCAATAGCCCAATCCGACGATCCCCTTTTATACCACATTGCTTGGGAATTTGAATTCTCAAGTCATCTAGCTTAGGCCAACCATATGAAAATTTCCCAACCACTGCTAAATGCTGATTTTCCATGATATTCATCTTCTCGACCTCCTCCTTTGTTAATGTAACACGAGGTATTCCATTTATGAAGGAAACAGGCTTTATAGCCACAGACTCCAACGTGTTTCTTTTGTTAATATTCAAATTATCACCTTTCATCAGATCTGAATATTTAACTTTGGGATTATTCTCCTCAGCATTGTCTATAGTTATTCCGTTTATGTCTTCACTAGGCAGATTCTTCGCCTCATTTATCACTGCCTTAGTCTCCTTTTCATATGTTCGCTACTGAAAATCCGTAGATAACTCCATAGGCACGATAGGCAAATTGATAGGATTGGAATCTAGACTAGGGATTTTGGTTTTGGCTATATTGTTGGGACTGTTAGGAAGGTACATATTCGGAAATTGGTTGGGGAAGTTATAGAGAACTGACCAATCACCTGGGGTGACTGCTAGTGGCTGGAAATTAGGCCATTGACGACGGTAGATGCTAACTAGGTTTAATGGAGAGCTTTCAATGTGGGGGACGCTCTCATCATTTTTTCATGTGGAAAATACATTAGACTCTAAAAATAACTTTTTTTAATCGTCTTTAAAATAGAAATTCGCATACAATAGAACTCTAAATTAACTTTTACTATTTCGTAAAATTATTTTCTTAGATGTTATAAAATATATTTAAATACCTTTGATTTAATATTAATTTAAATGATAAAGATATAACTATAGTAATAATAAAAAACATAATTGCTAGAAAAAAATATAGTAATAATAATAATAATTAGTAATAGCAATGATGATGATGATGATGATAATAATAATAATAAT
>NW_006239316.1:243684-243860 GCF_000226075.1 Solanum tuberosum | reverse complement strand
TTTAAAAAAAAAAAAAAACAATAATTATATAGATAATAGCTACATTAGTAGTAGTAATAATTATAAAAAAAGTACTACTAGTAGTAGTACTAGTACTAGTAGTAGTAGTAGTAGTAGTATATATATAGTTGAAATAATAATAAAACTAATAAAAATTAAGATTGAGAGAAAACGTG
>NW_006239316.1:239706-240224 GCF_000226075.1 Solanum tuberosum | reverse complement strand
TCATGTTTAATTCGCTTCTAATTCAACTTTAATATGTGCGTAATATTTTTTTTTATTTAAGTTTAATTCATTTGGCAGTTTATTATGTCTCTTCATTTGTTAGGATTAGATTACTTGTCTAATTAATTATTGACACTCAGTCTACAAATTATTGACTACTCTTTCGTTTGCAATTAGTTTGGATAGGTTGTTCCTACAAATGGTTGAAAATATCGTTTGGAGTTTATAGCTCAATTTTAAGAGGGTTTGGTTAAGTTTAGAATTGATTTTAGGAAAAATATTAGATTGAAGCTCGAAAAGGATGAAGTTAACGGAACTATATCGTGTTTGTATTAGATATGTTTCATAATTGTATTAAAATCATGAACAATACATCCTACATTTATTATACATATTGCAAACTTCACTCCCTTTTCAATAATATCAGCTAAAATAATTTAGGTAACACACTTATAATACATGCACAATACATTTTTAATACATATTGCAAACATCACTCACGTTCTTAGTGATACAAA
>NW_006239316.1:237990-239508 GCF_000226075.1 Solanum tuberosum | reverse complement strand
GACATGCACAATACATTTTAATACATATTGCAACCATCGCTCATTTTCTTAGTGATAAAAGCAAAGATAATTTATAAGATACATATGATATAAGTTTTATTCATGAATAATATGAGTTTAATTCAGTTTATAGATCGTTGTCTTGTCTTTTGTTAGTTATGTTTTTCATTCATTCTTAATTCTCTCTTCTAATTCAACTTTAATATTGTGTAATACAATTTTAAAGCAATTTAATTTATTTTGCAATTTTTTGATTTATTTGTTACTATTGGATTACTTGCTTAATTCATTATTAATACAAGTTTAATTTACTCTATAGATCGTTGTTTGGTCTTTCATTAGTTACGTTATTTTATTCATGCTTAATTCTCTCTTCCAATACAGCTTTAATATTTGTGCAATACACTTTTAAATACGATTTTAATTCATTTTGCAATTTATTGGTTGATTTGTTACGATTCAATTACTTGTTAAGTTCAGTATTGATACAAATTCATTCAGTTTACAGATCATAGAATGCTCTTTCGTTTGCTACATTTTGCATTCATGTTTAATTCTCTTCTAATTCAACTTTAATATGTGTGTAATACATTTTTAATTCAAGATTAATTCATTTTTCAATTTATTATGTCTCTTCATTTGTTACGATTAAATTATTTGTTTAATTAAATTAATTATTGATACAAATTTTATTCTACGAATCATTGACTACTCAACGAAAGAAAGTAGAGAGAGAAACAAAAGGGAAAAAAAAGCAACAGAAAGAGTGAAATAGCAGCAAAAAGAAAGTAAAAGAGAAAGAGCAACAAAAAGAAAGGAGCGAGAAAGAGAGAAAAATTAAAAAGCTGAGAGAGAAAAAAGAGAAAGAGGAGAGAGAGAAAAATTTAATAAAATATATAGTATTGTTATATATTGCTATAAATGGTAATAATTAAAGAGTATATCTAAAATAAGTAATTATTTTTAAAAAATGATCCACTCAAGTAATTAATCCTATTATTTATAAAATGTATGTAAATAATTAAAAGAAAAAAGAAGGAGGTGTGAGGAAGAGAAAATGTAAATTTAATAATTTAAAAAAATTAGAAAGATAACAAAAGAATAAAAGAGAAACAAGATAAATGATTTGGGGGTGGGGGTGGGCGGGGGTGTACAAAAAATTAAAACTATCTTATTGACTTCAAATACTTAGCTTCTAAGAAAAATATGAATTTTATTTTTAAATAATCAAAAATAAAGAAGAGTAATAAAAAGATCCTCTTTTTTAAAGAATTAATATAATATTAGAATTTAATTTAAAAGAAATTTGAGTTGAAATTGGGTTCAAGCTCTTTAACATCTCTTACATATACTCTTATAATTGCATATGATCTTAAGCTTCCTTCACCCTTTATTTTTTATGTTGATCATTAACTTTATTGATGAATTAATTGATTGTATTCTTCATAAATTATTCATTTTTCTAGAAATTATTTTTGTTTTAATATTTTCATTTTTATATGCAGATGAGTGATATTC